>NC_053161.1:39503067-39585567 GCF_016835505.1 Polypterus senegalus
ACACAAATCTGTTGTAAAGCACTTTTATATCTATATATATATATATATATTGTGAACGCTGGCCCCGGCACAGACAGACGGACACCATTGTTTCACCCACACACCGTTTATTTACACTATTTACAGTCATAGAAATGTCACGTGCACTCACGAACCCCAGTGCCTCTTGCACGAATCCCCACAGTCTCTGTGCCTTTGTCCTGGCCGCCTCCTGTCCGCTCTCCAGCTCAGTCCTTCTGCCTCCCGACTTCCACCAATCACTGGAGGGAGGCGGCCCCTTAAATAATGCCCCGGATGAGCCCCAGGTGCTTCTGCCTCTAGCCACGCCCAAGCGTGGCGGAAGTGTCGGCTGTCTTCCTGGCAGCTCTCCGGTGCCACACAAAGTCTTCCCCCCGGCACTTCCTGGTGTGGCGGAAGTGCCGGGCTCCGGATAATTAGGCACGGGCGCCACCTGGCGGTGGCCACGGGTCCCTACAGGGCTGGGCTTCAAAGCCCTGTACCGAGGCCCCTTGCCTAACCAGGACGGACGCCCCACTCCGTCTGGAGGAGGCACTCGCCCTCCTCCGGTCCTCCAAGCGTCCGGCCGGGCTCCTGCCCGACCGGCAACTGCACGGGATAAACCGGCATCGGGGCGCCGCCTGGCGGTGACCACGGGCCCCTACAGGGAAGGGCTTCCATGCCCTCAACCCGTGGCCCCAACAGAACCAGGACGGACGCCCCTGCGGTCTGGAGGAGGCACAAGCCCTCCTCACGCCGGGCGCCCGGCCGGGGCCACAGTGCCCCACCGCTAGCGAGGACACGGGTCGAGCGGCACAACCCGAAAGGGCAGCACGTCCCCAGCGAGGGTCCTACTATGTCCCCAGGGTCCAACACGGCACCCTGGGACATCTGTCTTCGCACCCTCGCCGCGCAAACGCCCCTGTGGTCTGCGCCGCCTCGCCTCGCTGTTCCCCAGCGGGTCACCGTAGTCCTCCCGGCGTGGAGCACTCGCGGAGCGCCCGCTCCAGGAGGGCAGGTCCCTGTCGACGCCGGCCTCAGCGCGCGTCGGGCTTCGGGCCTGTAAAATAAAGGAAAAGAGGGCCAGAAGCACAGCCAGGACACTCATCCCGCGCCCGTCGGTCTCCGTATCGACCGTGCTTCTGCCCCCCTCCGACAGCCCCCAACTTGCCTGCTGGAGTCCTCCGCCGCAGGTTCCATGCCCGTCCGTTCGTCGGCCTCGGCACCGCTCTCGCAGGCAGCTCGTCCAGCCGCCCAGGGGATCTCCTCTGCCCATCCAGAGGACGGCCCTTCTCCGGACGCGCGCACCCAGCGCCGCGTCCTCTCCTATCGGAGGAACCGGCATTCACCCTTCGGTTCCTCCTTCTTTTCTTGACGCTGACGGTCTGGGTCTGAGCACAGCAAAGCTCAAATCCAGCCCCGTCTGCGCCCAGGCAGAGCGACAGGAGACAGCTGCAGGCTTGAAGCGCAGGGCGCTAGGACCCAGGGCACTCAGCCGCCCCGATCCTACCAGCCCTTGCGTGTTCGAGCTCCTCGCCTCGCTAGCTGTCTGCACCGCCGCATCCGCTGTTGGGAGGTTGCCTACTCGGAGCCGGTCGTCCCGTAATCGGTCACGCCATGTTCGCGAACCTCCCGCTTGCTTTACGGGGACGGTAATACTCACCACCCCCGCCGTGTTCTGCCTGCCTCCGGTTCCAGCGCCGCGCCGATCCTCCGTCTCACGCGCGTCTCCCGACGCCGCCTTTCCCGTCAGCTGCTCACACTGGCGCGAGAACACGTAGCAGCTCCTCTAAGGACGGCTTGGCGGGCCGAAGGGACTCCTCCGACACACGCCGAGCCGCTGGTGGAGAGAGAGAGACAGACGTCGGTGAGCTTACCTGTCGATCGGCTCCACGCGACGCCTGCCTCCTCTGGGCCACTCCCTCTGGCCCAATCGGGTCTCGTTTTGGCACGAGATTGGCGTTCCTAGGTCCCGCCTCCATCCAATCCTCGGCGGGCACACTAGACACACCAGCCAACCCCGTGCCTGTCAGCGGCGGGGCATCCGCCCGCGCCATTTTGGCTCTTTCCTCCCTAGTGCGGCGACATGCTGGCTCTTCAGGTTGCAGCGTCTCCCTTTCAGCAGCTCTCCGCTGCTGCGGCGCTTAACGAGGCACCGCGGTTCGACAGGCCCCTGCCACCGACAAGGATCCGGGCGGCCCCTGCCTGTTAAAGAAAAAACAGACGCGGGCCCTTCCCCTGCGAGCAGGAAACTTACCTCCCGGGTCCTGTCTGTCCGGGGAAACGTCCCCGGCATGGCCTCGATAGGCGGCCTGCCGTCCCGGGCGCCTTCTGCCACGACGTGCTTGCGGGAGCCCGCTGCACTCCAGCAATGCCCATGGTCCTTCCTCCGCACCTGGGAAGCTCGGCCATAATGCGGTCCGGCGGCGGTCTCCGGGTAAACGCCCAGCGGGTTGTGCACGGCCGCTCCTGCGGCAGTGTGTGGGTCGCTGCTGCGCCGGGCCGTTCACAGACATATTTGTTATTAACAAAGCAGGTCCCCGTCTTGTACCAGACGGATCATCCTGCCGACTACGCCACTGTGAACGCTGGCCCCGGCACAGACAGACGGACACCATTGTTTCACCCACACACCGTTTATTTACACTATTTACAGTCATAGAAATGTCACGTGCACTCACGAACCCCAGTGCCTCTTGCACCGAATCCCCCAAAGTCCAGGGCCCACAGTCTCTGTGCCTTTGTCCTGGCCGCCTCCTGTCCGCTCTCCAGCTCAGTCCTTCTGCCTCCCGACTTCCACCAATCACTGGAGGGAGGCGCCCCCTTAAATAATGCCCCGGATGAGCCCCAGGTGCTTCTGCCTCTAGCCACGCCCAAGCGTGGCGGAAGTGTCGGCTGTCTTCCTGGCAGCTCTCCGGTGCCACACAAAGTCTTCCCCCCGGCACTTCCTGGTGTGGCGGAAGTGCCGGGCTCCCGGGATAATTAGGCACCGGGGCGCCGCCTGGCGGTGGCCACGGGTCCCTACAGGGCTGGGCTTCAAAGCCCTGTACCCGAGGCCCCTTGCCTAACCAGGACGGACGCCCCACTCCGTCTGGAGGAGGCACTCGCCCTCCTCCGGTCCTCAAGCGTCCGCCGGGCTCCTGCCCCGACCGGCAACTGCACGGGATAAACCGGCATCGGGGCGCCGCCTGGCGGTGACCACGGGCCCCTACAGGGAAGGGCTTCCATGCCTCAACCCGTGGCCCCAACAGAACCAGGACGGCCCCCTCGCGGTCTGGAGGAGGCACAAGCCCTCCTCACGCCTTCTGGGGCCACAGTGCCCCACCGCTAGCGAGGACACGGTGGGTCGAACGGCACAACCCGAAGGGCAGCACGCCCCCAGCGAGGGTCCTACTATGTCCCCAGGGTCCAACACGGCACCCTGGGACATCTGTCTTCGCACCCTCGCCGCGCAAACGCCCCTGTGGTCTGCGCCTCGCCTCGCTGTTCCCCAGCGGGTCACCGTAGTCCTCCCGGCGTGGAGCACTCCCGAGCGCCTGCTCCAGGAGGGCAGGTCCCTGTCGACGCCGGCCTCAGCGCCGCCGGGCTTGGGCCTGTAAAATAAAGGAAAAGAGGGCCAGAAGCACAGCCAGGACACTCATCCCGCGCCCGTCGTTCTCCGTGCCGACCGTGCTCCTGCCCCCCTCCGACAGCCCCCCACTTGCCTGCTGAAGTCCTCCGCCGCAGGTTCCATGCCCGTCCGTTCTGCCGGCCTCGGCACCGCTCTCGCAGGCAGCTCGCCCAGCCGCCCAGGGATCTCCTCTGCCCATCCAGAGGACGGCCCTTCTCCGGCCAGCGCGCACCCAGCGCCCGTCTCTCCTATCGGAGGAACCGGCATTCACCCTTCGGTTCCTCCTTCTTTTCTTGACGCGCTGGCGGTCTGGGTCTGAGCACAGCAAAGCTCAAATCCAGCCCCGCTGCGTCCAGGCAGAGCGACAGGAGACAGCTGCAGGCTTGAGCGCAGGGCGCTAGGACCCAGGGCACTCAGCCGCCCGATCCTACCAGCCCTTGCGTGTTCGAGCTCCTCGCCTCGCTAGCTGTCTGCACCGCCGCATCCGCTGTTGGGAGGTTGCCTACTGAGCCGGTCGTCCGTAATCGGTCACGCCATGTTCGCGAACCTCCCGCTTGCTTTACGGGACGGTAATACTCACCACCCCCGCCGTGTTCTGCCTGCCTCCGGTTCCAGCGCCGCGCCGATCCTCCGTCTCACGCGGCGTCTCTCCCGACGCGACCGCCTTTCCCGTCAGCTGCTCACACTGAGCGGCGAGAACACGTAGCAGCTCCTCTAAGGACGGCTTGGCGGGCCGAAGGGACTCCTCCGACACACGCCGAGCCGCTGGTGGAGAGAGACAGACGCCGGTGAGCTTACCTGTCGATCGGCTCCACGCGACGCCTGCCTCCTCTGGGCCACTCCTCTGGCCCAATCGGGTCTCGTTTTGGCACGAGATTGGCGTTCCTAGGTCCCGCCTCCATCCAATCCTCGGCGGGCACACTAGACACACCAGCCAACCCCGTGCCTGTCAGCGGGCGGGACATCCGCCCGCGGCCATTTTGGCTCTTTCCTCCCTAGTGCGGCGACATGCTGGCTCTTCAGGTTGCAGCGTCTCCCTTTCAGCAGCTCTCCCGGCTGCTGCGGCGCTAACGAGGCACCGCGGTTCGACAGGCCCCTGCCACCGACAAGGATCCGGCGGCCCTGCCTGTTAAAGAAAAAACAGACGCTGGCCTTCCCCTGCGAGCAGGAAACTTACCTCCGGGTCCTGTCTGTCCGGGAAACGCCCCGGCATGGCCTCGATAGGCAGCCTGCCGCCCCGGCGCCTTCTGCCACGCGCGTTTGCGGAGCCCGCTGCACTCCAGCAATGCCCATGGTCCTTCCTCCGCACCTGGGAAGCTCGGCCATAATGCGGTCCGGCGGCGGTCTCCGGGTAAACGCTCCCGCTGGGTTGTGCACGGGCGCTCCTGCGGCAGTGTGTGGTCGCTGCTGCGGGCCGTTCACAGACATATTTGTTATTAACAAAGCAGGTCCCGCCTTGTACCAGACGGATCATCCTGCCGGCTATGCCACTGTGAACGCTGGCCCCGGCACAGACAGACGGACACCATTGTTTCACCCACACACCGTTTATTTACACTATTTACAGTCATAGAAATGTCACGTGCACTCACGAACCCCAGTGCCTCTTGCACCGAATCCCCAAAGTCCAGGGCCCACAGTCTCTGTGCCTTTGTCCTGGCCGCCTCCTGTCCGCTCTCCAGCTCAGTCCTTCTGCCTCCCGACTTCCACCAATCACTGGAGGGAGGCGGCCCCTTAAATAATGCCCCGGATGAGCCCCAGGTGCTTCTGCCTCTAGCCACGCCCAAGCGTGGCGGAAGTGTCGGCTGTCTTCCTGGCAGCTCTCCAGGTGCCACACAAAGTCTTCCCCGGCCCTTCCTGTTGTGGCGGAAGTGCCGGGCTCCCGGGATAATTAGGCACCGGGGCGCCGCCTGGCGGTGGCCACGGGTCCCTACAGGGCTGGGCTTCAAAGCCCTGTACCCGAGGCCTTGCCTAACCAGGACGGACGCCCCCACTCCGTCTGGAGGAGGCACTCGCCCTCCTCCGGTCCTCCAAGCGTCCGGCCGGGCTCCTGCCCCACCGCAACTGCACGGGATAAACCGCATCGGGCGCCGCCTGGCGGTGACCACGGGCCCCTACAGGAAGGGCTTCCATGCCCTCAACCCGTGGCCCCAACAGAACCAGGACGGACGCCTCGCGGTCTGGAGGAGGCACAAGCCCTCCTCACGCCCTTCTGGCGCCGGCCACATATATATATATATATATATATATATATATATATATATATATACACACACACACACTAACTGTCCCCTGCGGCTACGCCCGTGTAATACTGAAACAGGACAAAATTTAAAAATCAATAAACAAACAGGTATTGCTAGCTAAGCAAAGGCAAGGTATGCTTCAAAATGTGGTAAGAGGTACACCAAATAGAATACAAAATCAAACGGAATGTTCAAGCAAATTATAGAAAAAAAAACCCTGATCAAAATCTGTTAAGTAGTTCTCTCATGAAAAGTACACAGACAGACAGATGTTGGATTTTATACATGTGTGTATGTGTACAGTCATGTTTGGGAACCTCTCTTAATTCTTTGAATTTTTGTTCATCATTGGGGAGGGTTACGTCAGGAAGGGCATTCGGTGTAAAATTTTGCCAAATCAATATACAGACAGCAATACAAATTTCCATACCGGATCGGTTCGAGCCCCGGGTTAACAACGACCGCCACCAGTACTGTTAGCCAACAAGGTGCTGTCGGAAATTGGGCTACTGTTGGCCGAAGAAGGAGAAGAAGAGGGGGGAGACGTGTCCGCAGGCAGGAGGAGAGGAGGAAAGTAAAGAGAGTGGAACTGAGGGTAGGAACTTTGAATGTTGGCAGTATGACTGGTAAGGGGAGAGAGTTAGCAGATATGATGGAGAGAAGGAAGGTTGATATATTGTGTGTGCAAGAGACAGGAGAATGGAAGGGAAGTAAGCCCAGGTGGATTGGAGGTGGATTCAAATTGTTCTATCCTGGTGTGGATGGGAGGAAAAACGGGGTAGGAATTATTCTGAAGGAACAGTATGTCAAGAGTGTTTTGGAGGTGAAAAGAATGTCAGGCAGAGTAATGATTATGAAGCTGGAAATTGGAGGTGTGATGATGAATGTTGTTAGAGCATATGCACCGCAAGTTGGGTGTGCAGTGGTTGAGAGAGAAGATTTTTGGAGTGAGTTGGATGAAGTGATGAACAGTGTACCAGAAAGTGGTGATTGGAGTGGATTTCAATGGGCATGTTGGTGAAGGGAACAGTGGAGATGAGGAGGTGATGTAGGTAGGTATGGTGTCAAGGAGAGGAATGAAGAAGGTCAGAGGATAGTGGGTTTTGCCAAAAGGATGGACATGGCTGTGGTAAATACGTATTTTAAGAAGAGGGAGATCATAGGGTTACGTACAAGAGTGGAGGAAGATGCACACAGGTAGATTACTATCCTATGCAGAAGATTTGATCTGAAGGAGATTGAAGACTGAAAAGTGGTGGCAGGGGAAAGTGTAGTTAAGCAGCATAGGATGCTGGTCTTTGGAGGTAGTCTGTGGGTTGTCTGTAACCATTCTCACAATCCTGCGCATATGCCGCTTCTGTATTTTTCTTGGCCTGCCAGACCTGGGTTTAACAGCAACTGTGCCTGTAGCCTTCCATTTCCTGATTCCATTCCTTACAGTTGAAACTGACAGTTTAAACCTCTGAGACATCTTTTTATAGCCTTCCTCTAAACCACGATACTGAACAATCTTTGTTTTTAGATCTTTTGAGAGTTGTTTTGAGGTTCCCATGCTGTCACTCTTCAGAGGAGAGTCAAAGGGAAACACAACTTGCAATTGACCACCTTAAATACTTTTTCTCATGATTGGACACACCTGTCTATGAAGTTCACGGCTTAACGAGCTAATCCAACCAATTTGGTGTTGCAAGTAATCAGAATTGAGCAGTTATATGCATTCAAATCAGCAAAATTACAAGGGGACCCACATTTTTGCACATCCAGTTTTTCACATTTGATTTAATTTCATACAACTAAATACTGCTTCACTAAAAATCTTTGTTCAGTAAACACCCCAGTACTCAGATGTTCCTATGAAATGAAAGACATACCACTGTTATCTTTTTTGTTGAAAGTAGATTAAATTATTATGCAGGCTGAGACTGTATATACATATACACATGCATCAACAAACAAAGCAGGTTATCTTAAAATATACATCTTTGAGCTGCGAGAGAAAACTGGAATACTTGGGTAAAATTTGAAGAGTTGCAAGTAGTGTGTAATCGCACGAATTATCATTTTTATTTAGTTATAAGACAACCTGAAAAAAAACAGCAGATCCAGATGAAAAAAAAATGCAAAATAAATACTGAGCACTTAGATATTAGTTTAAGGGCTCACTAGGAAGGAGAAAATAAACTGGGAGGCATAACTGATTTTTAAAACATTTATAGTACATGTGGTATCAAGTCAGTTGCAGGTGTTTTATACTTGCACTGCCCAAAAAGGAGCACTCTACAGAATCTGTTACATGGTGTCTGGCTAGTCTTTATTACAGTTAGAGCTATGCAGCTCTAGCCTCTGTGTTCTCAGCTTATCAATGACAGTGAGGTAATCATGAAACACTCATTTACCTTTGCTTTTCTCTCTGGCATTCTTCTTAGAATTTGAAATAGTACTTTCTGTTAAAGGTGCAGTAAAAATAAAGATTGATTCATTAATGATATGCTGGCTGCCGCTTTCATTTGAAAGTTCATACATTTTAATGACCACCAGTACAAAAACATGTTTAGCGAAACATCATTTGATACTTATGGAGAAAAGTAGTTGATGTAATGTCTTTCTCAGTGTACAGGCTTAGTACTCAATTAAATAATCAAGATATGTTTGGAAGATAACCTCTTTATTCATTGTTGGTGTATTGTCTTTATATTATAATGAATTATGCCCTATTCTTAATAAGGCTGAGACTGATCATAACTGCTGATTTAATTATATAAATGACTGCTATTAATTTTTTCTGTACGAGTTTGCTTGTTGGTATTGTGCTATTTCTGTTATTGCTATAGGTTTTAATTTTTTCTAATAATTCCTAATAATTTTCCATTCTTTTTTAAAGGTCTGCAATTTCCTGTCTGCTTTGCTATGACTGTATTCAAATAGCAAGATTAGACACTGAAACTTGCAGGAATTTATTTAGGAAGAGATTGTTTCTCACATGTTCTGGTTCATGTTTCCTGCTCACAAGCGATGTCAAACAGTGTTTGCTTACATACACTCCATTAAATGCAACAAAAATGTTCATAAAGAAGCACTTGCATGATATCTGAAGTTTATTCATCTCAGATGACTTTTATATACAACATCAATTCCAATAAAGTTGGGATGGCATGTAAAATAAATTGTAAATAAATACAAATAAAAACAGAATGCAATCATTTGCAAATCTCAAAAACCCTTTTATTATTCACAATACAACATAGAAAACATCAAATGTTGAAAGTGAGAAAATCTACCATTAATGAATAAGTTTATATATTCAATTTAATTGTTATATTGCTGTAAATATGCATTTTAAAGTGCAATAAGTATTTACAGTATTTAACTACAGTTTTGGAGTAGCAATCTACCATTCATAGATCAGTAACTCTGATTTGTAAATAAGATCTGTTTTGTTCATACCCTCTGAATATATGATTTGGAAAAATTAATAAATAAGTAAAATGTAAGCAAATAGTTTATTGAAGTGCCTAACAAACAAACAGTTTATTGTTTCTTATGTAATATTCCAGATATTGCCTTTTCTAACACTCATCCCATTTTTTTAAATCAGTTTTTATTCTTGCAGTGTTTTCCCTATCTTGCTGCATTTTATATCTCAGTAACTTCCTAATTAGATTAAAATATATATTTCTTCATAGATTTAGTAATGGCAGAGGTCTTTGAAATTTAGTTTTATGAATGAGTACATGCAATGCATCTGCACAAAGTACATGCAAAAGATGCATTCTAATTTTGCTTTGGTTGTTAATGGAAAAAGGGATGTCAATCTAATGGTAGTATTGGGCATGTTGCCGATTAAAAACGGATAAAATTAGTAAATTACTACCTTATGTGTATTTATGGTTTAATTAGGGGCTTTCATTTAATCTGTATGTGTTGACCACAGCACACCTAATTAAGGTTTAGAACTTTCCAAGGTTTAAAAAGCATAAAACTGTTCAATATATATATATATATATATATATATATATATAGGAAAGCCCGTCGAAAGGGGCGTGGATTCACTAAGCCGCCGACAAGTAAGACACCTATGGCGCACACAGGAAGGAGCCATGCCGACCAACTCCAAGACCATTGGATACGACAACAACTTGCAGAGCCACGCCCACCAACTCAGACGTGACGACACAGAAAAAACGGCGTCATTTATATTCGTCGTTCGTAGAGGCCACATGCACCTCCGAGCGACATTGACTGTTCATAGAGGCATGTTTCTCGCGGAGGTGAATCGCCATATGCAGCGTGTAAAACGGTTTGCAAGGGGTATCCCATGGGATCCTTAAAATAATCCTTTACATCTGAGGTTAAAACACAATGAAGTAAGCAGTCTTTAAAAACCGAGTTTTCGGTTACGACGCACAACCGCGTGCACCATAGCAAACTGTTTTACACGCTACATACAGCAATTCGCGCTACTACCGTGGTCGGGTGTCTTGGTAGATTATATATAGAAAAGCAGCCAAAACCGCACAGAGCAATGAAAAGTCTACGTGAGTCACAGATGCATGTTGACTGTGCAAAGACGACAACGACTCAAGTGACGAGGTTGGCACATGGTGCGATGGCGGTCCGCCAGTTTTCAGTCACAGATGATTGTGTGTTGGTTCATTCTGTGCATTGTTACAATGTTGCTTTTCTTGCCGATTTATTACATTACCGATTTTTCAAATGTTAATTTTCTCCCTATGCTTAAAAATCATTAAAAAAAACCAGCCTGATTATGTGGTGTATGGTATGCCGCGGGTTGGCTAGTATACTATATTTAACAAAGTGCTGCAAATTTAGCAAAATGTCTTGGTGAGATTTTATCTTGAGTGCATGATTACATGACAGCACAGCACCATAAGAGAGCTCTGATGGATAAGGGCTAGCTTTTAATGTATTACTGATAATCATTCACTGCTTTTAAATACACTTTACAAACCTAGTTTCTAAAATGCCATTTAAACCCTTATTACGGTTTCAGAAAATAGGTTATTTGTCTCTAGAAGACCAGGTTAACATACGTAGATTCTCTGCAGCTAACTTGGTTATGTGGCCATGCACTGTAAACTTTTAATTGGGTTTTTAGTTAAGGACTTTGTAGTTTGTGCATGTCTATTGCACATGTTTTCTTTGTATTCGCTCCACAGTTAGAAGCGTCCCCAAGAAAATATTCCTAAGGCAAATACTCTGATAATCACATTAGTCTAACTACAGGTTGATATAATCTGTCTCAGTATTTAAGAAATTCCTAAATTCATGTTGACAAGCTGAACTAGTGGGACGTTCAGCAACACAATCTCAGGAGCAGTGTTGTGGGTAACATGCTAAATGTAAAGTTTTAAAATTAACCTAACACAATGCTCATTTTGTTGTGGTAAAAATATCAGCGTTGTTGTTATTCCAGCAGCACCGCATTAAGGCAAGAAACATACTGATGTGCCACCCCTTTGAAGAACTCAATCAGACAGCTTGGCAGAAAACAATGTGCTGGTGCAATCCAGCAAAAGAAACCAATAAAGTGTCACTTTAGAAAACAGATTAAAACTAGGCAGATGGTAAAACAGTGTGACTGAGTGATGCAGTGGCCTGTGTTCGTACCTTGAATGTTTGGGGCTCAGGGTTCGGGTGTTAAAAGGGGATGGATGTTATTTACTTCACAGCACATGAAGCACTACTGAATTAATAAAACACAAAAAATAATTGAGGGCTTCATGTTTGTTTTCAGAACCATGGCAGCCAATGGTCACATTTAACTCTTTTAGGTTCAGTTCAATGACATTGGAGCGTTTTTCCAAAGGAGAATTCCAGAAGTGTACTTGTGTATGTAAGCGGAGGTTTTTAAGAAACTAGGTCTCTGCCCTAACTGGGTTACTCACCTTACTCCAGTTTTGTGCGTTCACGTAAACACATTAATTTTCTTGTATAAAGTTAGGCATTCACAATTTAAAGGGTAGGTTTGGTATTTTTCAAGCCTAAGTTGTTTTCTTTATATTCATGGTTATATTCATTTGCCATTTTAAGTGGTGATCTAAAGTGAAGCATTTCATATAAATACTTTGTCTGTTCTTGCAGTGGTCGTCATGGGTGGTGTTATGAGAATTGGGAATCAAGCACTGCCTTTTACATTTGGTGTTATTTTACATTGCCTACGGAGCCAGATGCATGCCGAGTGGAAGCGTAGTTAAAAGTTTCCTTATGAGTTTCATTATACTTTGTGCACATAACAGTACATTTAAACAGATTGCTCTGCATTGTATTATTAATAAAATCCTTTTGAAAGAGCCAAGTTACCTTTTGCTTACTTGACTTGCACATGCACAATTTAAAAAAAAAAAAAAAAAAAAGGGCAGGTTGAAGCACCACAAACCAGTTTATTAATGCATGGTGGATTGCTCTTGCTGTGCACAATGTTTTTGGTGAGTAAATTCACTAACACTTATACCAATCAATCCATAAATACACGGGAAGAACATGTAGACTCTGTGTAGAACCTAGCACTGTGACGCCAGACTTAAGTGAATTGGTGTTGCTATACTGGAACAATTTTTTGTGTATATGTGTCCACCCTGGGTAAAGTGGTAGTCCAGAGGCTAGGGATCTGTGCCAGTTTAAATCCTGTAAAATACCAGAAATGACACTGCTCTGTTGGGCCCTTGAGCAAGACCCTTAACCTGCAATTGCTTCGTCCTTGGTATGATGTTAATCTGCATCCAGGCCTGCAAGCACATCCTCCAACTTACAAGATATTTGGTGGCAGGATTGGCACTCCAGCCTCAGTTTAAAAAAAAACTCACACTGTTCCAGTCTGGTGCTGACGTGTCGCCTGCTTCACTTGGGTCCTAAACCAGGTAGTGCGTTGCCATGCTCGACACACAACAAACCACCAGCTCATGCTCCCAACCTCTGTGTTCAGTGTGCAATGGACTTGGCACTGTGTCCAGTGATTGTTCCTCCCATGTGTCCATATGAAGATTGCTGGGTTGGGCTCCAGCTATACAGAGACTCTGCTTTTGATAAGTGGAGTGAATGCTTATAACATCTTTTCAGTTCTTGTCACTCATGGTACATGCTGTGCTTGAAGTGAAAATAAATAATCGCTGGAATGCATTTTTTTTTTTTTTTTAGGCTGCTTGGGTCTTTTCCCAATGCATTTGAAATTTTGCACTATTTCTCATCCTGAGTCTTGAGTACACTGGGATGTATATTGAAGACCATGGTGGGGGATTAAAATGTTCGTTGTCAGATTGGCCCATTTCCAGGAGGTACTCTGCCACTGAAACAGAAAAGTGCTCCACTCCAGTACGTGCCTGGTTCAGTATTCTGTCTCAGTATGGTACACACATGGTTTAGCAGCCCAGGGCATCACAGTGAGTCCTTCTGAAGTAAAGAAAAAAATACTGCCATATACTGTACTGAAATAAAATACAGATCATGTGGCTTTTTTGAGCTATTATTGTCTAGTTGCCTGCAGGAATTCATATCTTGGCATCAACATTCAGTGTCACTAATGGTACATGGTGATGGTTCTCCAACTGAAATTCCCTTCCCATTGGCTCTGAAGTGTGCTGCACTGCTTCAGAGATAGTAAATTGGGTAATAAAATGCACAGTCATGTCCTTTTCAAATGGCTGTCTCACAACTGGCTTCCTTTATGCTTTTTTTCCCCTTTATAAAATAACATGAATACACTGTTTTGCAATATGCGTGTATCCTCAAGATGCAGATCACTACATAGTAATATTTTTTACTTCAATAATGGACCTATTTGATAAGTTTAAAGGCTTTTTCTTACACTAATGTACCCTAGTACTCCAATGCACCATTGTAAACTGCAAGAACAGACAAGGTATTTTTAAAAGTAAAAAAAAAAAAGTTTCACTTTTGAACACAGTTTTAAAAAACAAATTAATTTATTCCATGATAGTAAAGAAATATCTTTGACTTGAAAAATACCCAACTTATCCTTTAACAGATATCACAAAAGCAGAAAGATGTTTGCCGGTATGTAAGAATTTGTTTTAACATAGCATTTGACGAAAATAGAATGATTCATTATACTGAGACTTTTTCAGACTGCTTCTTATCCCTGTATTTTTGAAATGGCTACTTACCATGTACAGTACTGTACTTGCTGTATTAACTGAAACATGCATGTGCACTGCAGTTACACATTCAGGCAGGTCTCCTTTATGTTTAGTCTACTGTGCACCCGTGGTACCATTTGGTTCTGAGTTTGAGCCAAACCACATCCTTTTGTTGGTGGGTAGACTTTAACTCAGGTTGAGCCTTTTTCAGCTTAGATGGGTGCTTTGAAAATACAGATTTACAGACTTAACTAGAAAAGAAGAGTTAAAGCCTAGGGTAGAATGATAGTGTGAAAATGAGTTTAAACTAACCTTATTGGACCAGCTGACTCCATCATAAAGGCACTGTGCAGATAATTTGCTTTAAACCTGGAATATAATGCTGTGTAGTATAGAGGCAACACTGAATATCCAGACCTCCATTGGGTGTTGAGCTGATCACTGTGAAAGTTTTGTTTTTTTTTAAATATATCTTTTCTGTACAATTAGTTTTACTGTTTGTATACTATCACTTATTAGGCTACAGGTGAAACATGAAGACCATTTAAAAATGTCCACATAACAATAGGTGCGCAATAATTTTAAACCCAAATATCTAATTGTTTACTAAGCACATTCTGAATGTTTTGTTCAAGGTTACATATCTCGTGGAGCCTACTCATCAGTTTTACTGCCCTGATTGTAAAGCAAGTCATAATGTATAATCAGAGTGATTTTGTGGAACACGCATACATTATAATGCTGTGGTGTTTTTTTAATTTATTTTTTATGTACCAGTCTCCAATGCTTTTCAGATCATCATCAGATAATAGTTTTCAAAGTAAACAAAAATAAATTCCAAGGATCAAAGTATAAGTTGATATATGTGGCATTTCAAATGAAAGGAAAATGGAAGTTGTTCTCTGAGAGGCGCATACTTGAGGTTTGGTCCAGCTAGAAAATTTACTTTGTCAGACCTAGGGTGAATTGTTTTAACTGATGCTCACTAGATTTTTCACAAGTGGACATATTTGTACAGGTCATATACTAATGAACTAGGACCAGGATAACACTTATTTTATTAAGGTTATAGTAAGGCTCTTCTGTTAATTATACTCATGTTTTAAACTTAATTGTTTATATAAACAGTACAATTTTTTATTTCCTCTTAGCTTCTCTTGTTGTTTCCAATATAAAAAAAAAAGTAAAAAAAAAACTTAATAGCCTAAACGCTACATGCAGATGACTTGTATGAATATTCTTTTGCTGAATACGCATCCAGAACTCTGTATGCATAGCTGTTTCTAGCTTTGGTGATACATTTGTTAGAAATTTGTAAGTAGTTGTAAACAGATGAAAATGAGGTTGTCAAGTTAAAATTATTGCCTCATTAATGTAAGTACCCTTGTACATTTAAGCTAATGACTGGGGGTGGAAACAATGTTTGACTTTTTGATTTTTTTTTTCCCTCTCTCTCTCTCTGTTGGAGCATTTTTAAGAAGGTGCAGCTTGAACCAGACTTCAGCCAGTTTATTCAGGATTAAATTGACTGTTTAAATGCCCAGGCCCAAAGATAAAATTGCTCAGTATAGGCTAAACGAATGAGTGTGTCCAAAATGTTAAACAAGATGAAGAAGTATAGTATTAGCAGTGACTCTGGGTCTAAGGAGGTAAGCGGAACCATTAATGCTCTTACTGTACTTTCATGATCAGTCCATCAGCCTCTTCTGGTGGTTAGAAAACAAAAACTGGCAAAAGAGACTGTCTACAATTTAATAATTCTTTCTGCGCCAGCCCCAGTGCCAATGTAGGTGAAGGAAATCCTGTCAGCCTTTCCAGTGTTTGAGCTATTTTTGTGCAAGTGTGCCTTTTTTTTGGTTTGTTGGAAAAGTTATCTTTACTAGTCCACATTGCAGAAAAGTTTTAGACCTTTAAGTATGTGAAATCTGCTATAAATGAACTATAATATACACTATTTTCTTTTGACATAACAGAAGACAAATGCACATTTTCCAGGCCTTTTTTAAATTGCTATTCCTTTGGTTCCTTTTTCTGCAAAATGACAGTTATATGTTTTCACTGTTATGTTCTTTTTTTTTTCTTTCTCTGAAGCAATACAAGTTGGTGATGTTGGGATATGAATTTATATTTTTGGTCGAAACTGGTTCAACTGCTGTAAGGCTTATGTGGGGTTTGTGAGATACAAGATATTTGTAAAATTTTAAAAGTACAGTATGGCTACAATTTCCAGAATATCTTTTTTTTGGCATGCATGGCTCAGTCACATTGAATGAGTTGTTTGCTTTTACGGTAAAAACAGTTTCAAAGAGTGCAAAAGTAGTCAGTTTTACTGAAAAATGTGTGTTTATTTATTGCAAGAATTACTGTAAGAAAAAAGAACTAATGTCAGTAAAGAACATTTTCTAGTATTATTAAGCTGCCTTTTTCAGGTGATTTCTTGTATAAATACAGTATTTGCTTCTGCATATTTAATTTTTTAGGGATAGTTTGAACATTTCTTCAGTGAAAAATATATCATAATTTAGTTTATAAATATGAACTTCCACTGTAATATGGAATTTGGAAGAATGTTTCTTTTTCAAGGCATGTTAATTTTTTTTCTAACTTTTAGACTTTTTTCTTTACAGTGTTAGCATTCATCCCACATTTTAAATTTAATTTTCTCTTTTCGTTAAATTCAGTAGTGACACTCTTGCTATGTTTTATATTAATTCTGGTTTTGGGTAAACATTTTGCAGTGATTTGTACTATATGTTGTCTATTGTTAACCATCTGGTTTTTGAATGTTAAGAGTTTACTGCCTACCTTTGTGTCTTTGTGGCTATACATTTTAATCAACCAATCACTTGCAATATGTCATAAAGCCAAACACTACTGCAATTTGTGATATGGTAAATTACACATGGTTAATAATAGTTTTTATTGTTATTAATTCATTTTTTAGATAGCTTTTCCAGTTTGTGACTGTAGGAAGCTTGTGCCTATCCAGACATTTCTGAGCAGAGGGTATTAGCCAGCCCTAGACAGAGAATATATTTGTCACATGGCACACTCACACAATTACACACACTCGCAAAATGAGGTAAAATGTAAAACTATCAGTGTATCTAAACTGCGTGTCTTTGCAATAAGAGATAAAAACTGGATTACCAACAGAAAAGCCCATATAGACAGGGAGAATATTTAATATCTACATAGGATGATGAATATTTATTCAGGAGAACACAGTTGTTTACTCTTTTTAACATTTCTAAATGGTAACCTATTTCACAGTAAACTGTTCCTTTAAATGCTAGAATGTATATTACAACAAAGCAGTTTTTTAAAATGTCAGTTGTAAAGTTGTTAGTGTGATTGACACAATTATATATTAGGGTGACTATTACATGATGATTTTTTTCCCTTTTTTATTGATTTAGCAAATTCAGTTTGCTGACCAGAAGCAGGAGTTTAACAAACGCCCTACTAAGATTGGTCGTCGGTCCCTATCCCGCTCCATCTCTCAGTCCTCCACTGACAGCTACAGCTCTGGTAAGATATTCTTTCACATAGGGCACTAAGCATTTTATATTGAATTCTAAGATTTGTTTATTGGCCAATTGTCTCACTTCAATACGTAATTTGTAATGTTTCTAGATGAATTATAGATATCCGATATCTGCAAAAGTGTTTAAATGAATAGATTATTTTAAACTTAATGCTTTTTTCAGTTTGTAAAATTATGCTCAAAGATGACACCTTTTTATCAGATAGGAGGTCTTTATTATGTCTTGTACAATACAATACAGTACAATACAATTTATTTTTATATAGCCCAAAATCACACAAGAAGTGCCGCAATGGGCTTTAACAGACCCTGTCTTTTGTCAGCCCCCCAGCTTTGACTCTCTAAGAAGACAAGGCAAAACTCCCAAAAAAAACCCTTGTACGGAAAAAATATAGAAGAAACCGTGGGAAAGGCAGTTCAAACAGAGACCCCTTTTCAGCTAGGTTGGGCATGCAGTGGGTGTCAAAAAAAAAGAGTGTCAATACAATACACAGAACAGAACACGAGTAATCTTCAATACAATATAATAGTGCAATAGAAATATTACAAGTACAGAGCAGAATTCAACAGTAAAAGATATCAGTCCTGGATACCTTGGCCATCAAGCTGCATCCCCCTATAGGCCATTCCACAGCTGGAAAAGTCCTGAGCCAGCCAATACGATGAAGGAACCCCTCTACCCGATGATTCCTGTGATCCTCCATCAGAGATGACTTTACCTTAGGCAGGCAAAACAACTTGGCAGGTGGGCAGTGGCATCAATTGCCACATTTGTGTACCGAGAAGAGGAACTGAGTAGGTAAGGGTTAGTAACAGTATAACAAGTAACTATCATATTACTTATGTTTAGTGCTAATAACTAACAACAGAGATGCAGTGTGTACAGTTAATCAGCAGCTCTACTCAAGATATGCTAAGCTGAAGTAGTGAGTCTTCTGCAGAAATTTGAAAGCTGATACAGAAGGGGCATCTCCTATAGTACCAGACTAGACGATTGCACAGTTAAGGGGCCTTGTAACTAAAAGCTTGACCTCCCACTGTTATTTTATTAATCCTTGAAATCATAAACAGACACTGGTATCTTGAAATCTTAATGTATGTTCTGGTTTGTAAGTCATGATAAATTCAGACAAGTAGGCTAGACCGTGGCCATTTATGGTTTTATATGTTAAAAGGAGGATTTTGAAACCTGCCCTAAACTTAACCGGGGGCTAGTGTGAACATCCATTGAACACCACATTGCAGTAGTCAATCCTACTAGAAATAAATGCATGAATTAATTTCTCAGAATCCTGCTTATTTAGAAAATGCCTTTATTTCGCAACATTTTTAAGATGGAAGAAGCATGATTTAGACAACTTTGTAATGTGCACTTTAAATGACATGCTAGAGTCAAAAATAACTCCTCTTGCGGGCTGATTCAATAAAATTAATGGTGATTCCAACTGAGTTAAATGATGACAAAGTACTGTTGCGACCAGCGTCATTCCCTCCAATAATTAACATCTCTGTTTTATCAGTATTTAAAGCCAGTGCAGTAAAATAGAATGGTCTATGGTGTCAAACACTGCAATTAACAATGTAATTACAGTGGAGTTTCCTTAATAAGATGATATCAGAATGTCGTTTACAACACGTGTTAGTGCTGTTTCTGTACTATGACCAGTACAGAAACCAGACTGGAATTTCTCAAATAAATTTTAATGTGTAAGGTGTGACTGAAGCTGATTGGCGACTACTTTTTCAAATATTTTAGAGAGAAATGGTAAATTTGAAATGGGTCTATAATTATTAAGTATATGTGGGACTAGGTCTGACTTTTTAAGTAATGGTTTGATGACTGACACTATTAGTCCATCAGGTACTGTGCCATGCAATAATGAACTATTAATAATGTTAAGAATAGGCACTGCAAGAACATCCATTGCACTTTTTACTAGTTTTGTTGGCACCGGATGTAGGGAACAAGAAGTAGGTTCCATTTTAGAAATTAAAGTCAAGTCAAGTCTTCCTGCTCATTTACAGGATTAATTCTAAACTCGAAATCCACTCTTAACAAGGCCCCATAGTATTTTTCATTGCTGGTACAAGTTTAAAAAAATATTTATTTATTGTTCCCTGGATAAATTAGTAGTAGTGGCAGTAGTAAGCCTTTGTGTAGAAAGTGATATAACCAGATATGTTGTACAGTACATTTTTAACCAGGTCCTTTTCCTCAAGTGATTGTCTGTGACATTTTATAATGTAAACCAACTATTGATCACTGCTTATAATTAATAAATTGTATTTTTCACTAATTAAAAAAGGAATTCTTAGCATTCATGTTGTTTTAGTCATTTTTTTAGTTTTTTGTTTGACTAATTCAGGTCAGGAAGTGAAGTTTTAAATAACTCATAATTGAAGGGAGCAAATTTATATAATGAGCCACTTAATTCTAGGGATCATGTTCTTACAGTACTTATCATGTTTTTGTGGGTTTTTTTTGTTTGTTTTTTTTTTTTTCTCATTTGCCTAAAGAAAAGCCTAGTCTATTTAAGAAATAATATTCAACAGGTCAAATCACAGGATTGAAAATGTTTAATTTACTTTAAGAAAATGGATGACTTTTTTTATTATAACTTTGAACTTCGGGTTATCTAACAAGCTATATTCTAACCCCTATACAATTAGCAATTTTGTTGTTTTGCTCCCTAAATAAACTGCAGTTTCCTTTGATTGTGGATATCTGCATACAGTAGTGTCATAAACAAGACAATAAAGTCACAAAAGTTTGGAGCAACCACCCGTATATTGTTCCTGGCTGCAAAATGAATAGTAATAATATACAGATATGTATAGACTGAAGCCAACAACAGAACTGACTCGATAGCAGAAAGGTGGCAGCTTTAAAGGAGAGCAGAGGAATTGATGTCATCATTGGACCCGAAACCGGAAATGGCATCATCAGTGGGGGCCACTAATGCTGGAACTGGCAGTGACATCATTGGGGCCAGGCAGTATTTTTTTGCACTCTGCCACCCCCTGGTCTGGCATGGAATTACTCTCATTCAGGCCCTTTAGCTGCCTCCCATGCGCACGTGTGTGACCGCAGCTTCTTGTTTCATTTACTGTATGTAAGTTATGAAAGTCTGAAAGTAGGGGTTGTTGTTTTTCCTACATTTATGTATTGAAAGTCAGACTGGTGAAATACTGTTTGCTGAACTGAAAGTAGGGGTTGTTGTTTTTCTATCATTTATGTATTGAAAGTCAGACTGGTGAAATACTGTTTGCTAAATTTATTCTTTATTACTGTATGTTGAACAAGCTCTTCTTAGTCTTGGATATTTCTTTACTCTAATGTCTTCAGTAACACTTCTGTTTCAGTTATGATTTCAAGAATTAAAATATAAGACTATATAAAAACCTTTTTTTTTTTTATAAATGGTTCTGATAGAAGTTGCTGTTTTTCAATGAGAGCCTTGCCTAATCTGCTAGAAAATTTGGTCTTTATTCATTGTGGACAAAACAGTGTCTTTTTCCCTGCGGTTTCCTCTACAAGGCTACCTTTGAAAGGTGGCTGTCATCTAATATCTCAGATTACTCATAACTAAGGATGTAGGCTGAACACTCTGTGCCAGAGTGGATAAGGTTGTTATTGAATTTCTTTGCCAGCTAATGAGTTGCTTGTTGGCTGTTATAAAGTTTGTTGCCTTATAACAGCTTTTATCAGGACAGTAATGATAAATAGCTGAGAGGATTTGGGTGACCAAAATAATATCATAAATGCTTTTAGTTTTAAGTGGTTACAACGATGTGCTACTGAGTGCATTTTAATGTAATTGGCTAAAGTTCAGGCACCTTTGGCTTGTGTAGTTGTCAGGGATTTGATTTTACCTAATAAGCAAAAACTAATGTGTGCACTTGCAAGGTGAACTTCATAATATGTGTAACTCAGACATGTGACTCTGTACACAATAATAGCTGGCTTACAATTTACTAACGTTACAATATTTTAATGTTAACATTTTTTTAAAATAAGACTTAGTTAAAATGTTTACTTAATGACCTTATACTAAATGAATATTTCATTGTAGAACCAGAATAAATCATAACATTCCCAAATAATTATCCCAGTGCTTCCTGGGTTAGGCTCCAGCTTCCCTGCAAGCCTGTCCTGGGGCTTAAGAAAAGGGATGTATAGTAAGTGGATAAGAATTGCTTTGAAAATGCAAACTGTTTTAACAGTAAACTTCAATAATTTAAGGGAGGTAGAAAAGGCTAAAAATACATAATGGAAAAGTATTGTAATTTCCAAGCTAATAAAATAAGAGGGTTAGAAGTGCAATGCTCTTTCATTTGACAAAGAAAATTTTTGGAACAGCTAGAAAAAAAAGTGTGGATTGTTAATGGTATACCCTGAAGAAATGCTGTAAAACACACCGTCAGTCAGTCTCGAAGTAGGTATAGCGTCAGCTTTGGAACTTTCACAGAACGCATCATCTTAGCACAGGTTGAATGCACTTGCTTATTAGAATATTAGATCCTGCTTAATATTATCAGGTTATGTTAAGCTAGCAAAGACAAAGTCCATTTCTGCAGATAGCGTATGCATGTGTCTAATGAATTTATTAAATTGGTATAATTTTTTTCTCCTTTTTCTACTCATCTGTTACATCTGATCAAGTAGTCATTCAATATATAACTATGTATCTTAAAAATGAATGTAAGAAGTTGCATGCACATAATAAACCACAATTTGGATGGACACTTCTCTCTGCATAACTTGGAGACTTGCAGTAGGGGACTTTTGTACTACACTGCATGTTTGTGTGGGGAAAAAAATAACTTCTAACTCTGTATTTTCAGAAAAACTGGCTTTTACTTGTGTCATGGTTTAAACATGCAAATACATATTGTATATCTGTGCTTTTAATGACCAGTCATATCCTATAGTACAGTAAAATTTTATTCTCCATCTTTTGAGGCATGATAATTTACTACCATATACAGTATTTTGGTAAGAATGCTTGTTGTAGTATAGCCTGTTTTTTAGGGTCTGTGGGATTGTCTAAGTATAGTAATAAGAGATTATATATTCTTCATCTACTTTTGAACTGACTGACCCAGAATAAATTACTTTAATGAGGTCAGACCCCTGTGGCAAAATAAAATGCTGACTTGGTTGAGAAAGCTTTGCTTCAGAATTGTTCTTTTAATTTCAGTGAGGCTATTTGAGGCACCTTTCCTTCATTTGTACTGCTTTGGAAATTGGAATTAATGTAAATTATATGGTAAGCCAAGCCTGTCTAATTGTTCTGCAGTAGGCACTGTAAAAATGGACCTTGAAAGCATTAGTTATAGTTAGTGCAACTGAAAAGTAATTAGTTATAATAACTTTTTTAGTGCTGTGTAGATCTAAAGGTGATATAAAGGTTGGAGCAACCAAAGTTGAATAAGTTGACATGTCTTCGTTTCTTGATTCTTTTTCAAAAACTTTCTTTAGTTTACTACTTTTTAAGGAGTCTTCATTGAGCATTGACAAAGAGTAAAGATAAATTTGACAGTAGCTGCCACCAACCTTGTATGAATCAAATACATTTTCCTTAATGTTTTCCTTAATGTGCTATAACTATTGTGAAAAAGCTTTTCTTATCATTCTTAGTCTTTCTCTTCTTTTGAATAGTTGCATCCCTCGTCACCATATTTTTCAAAACCTTAACTATTGCCTGATAATTTTTATTACCTTCTTTTCACTTATTTCAATTTCTGTTTCAGAGAGTTATTGTAAAGTTATAAAGTGAAAGGTTGATATGGCTGATTTCATATTTTTGTTGATTCTCTATGCACTTAAACACCAAAATTAAAAATAGTGTGTATTTAACAACATTTTCTTAGTTTGGCTTTGCTTGTAAACATTAGACAAATTATACCTGTAAATGTAAATATATATATATATATATATATATATATATTTATATATATAATATAGATATATATATAATTATATTATATTTTATACCTAACATAGACGTACTGTGTATGTATAAATTTCTGATAAACCTACAAAAGATTTTAAACATCTTCAAGAATTCACCAGCAATACAATTTCCTAAAAAATTGTAAGGGAGCATCAAGTAAGTGAGTTATCTATGGCAGTGCTGCCATATCACACCACCAGATGCACAGGTCTTCATTAGTATTAATTACTTTTCTCTGAAGATGTGCAACCAACTGGACTTGGAAAGTAAGACAGCAGCAACAACATGACACAAAGAAATTTCAAAATGACTGTCAGGAAACTTTTGGGGAGGGGGAGCTGGAAAGGCCATTAAGAGTGAGAATCATACCAAGGCAAGTTACAGCAATGAAGTGTACAAAGACAAATCTAAGCCCACAGTTTCCAACAAACAAGAAATTGAGACAAGAATGGGAAAACAGGAAGAAAATAGCCAAGAAGCCCAGAGATAAAACGTTAGTATGTTGAGAACACCGGATGTAAATCAAAACAAAAAGAGAGAAATGTAACAGCAGTTACAAAGGAACTTTAAAACTATGGCTAACATGTACTAGCTAAGCTCACTTTAAAATATCTAGAGTTTCAGGTGAGTATTATGCTTAAAATTGTCTACTTGTTTTTAAAGTATCCTCGTGCCTGGCATGTATCACCTTCAAATTGTATTGCTGGTGCACAGTATATCTACAGTGTATACATGTACAGTATGCTTTTGTAATGCAATATACCCAAACACAGCCACTACTATGATTAGTTTTATAACTAAGGAATACTTAGCTGTAATGTACATTAGAAGTCATCTGAGATGCTATTTCAATGGCTATCTTTAAAGCAATGTAAATGGATAAATGCATATACTCAGTGAACCGTGAGAATGTTCATGTTACCTTTACAGCAAAACTTTATTTTGTTAATAGCTGTATAATACACTAATTCAAAAATACACCAAATTCTGCATACAAAATGTGTCTTTTTTTAGCTTTGCATTTTAAATTTGGTATATCTAGTTTTGTCATTTTTTCAGGGATTTTACAAATTTAAGGTGGCATCATCTTGCTTCTGTAAAGTTCATCATTAACCTTTATCAAAGGATGTTTTTTAAATAGGTTTTAAAGTTACTCCTTGACAGCATATATATTGAATGAGCTTGGTAGTCATCATATCTTGCACAGTGCACTAGCTACTATAATCTTGACTGTACTAAATTATTATTATTATTTTTGTTTACCTCAAAGCAGTTAAAAAGCATGTAACACAGCAGATGGTTATTGTTGCAGAATAACTAAACATTAAAAATGTAAAAATGTCTAGTGATAATGTAAGGTTCTGCTTCGACTTAACCTTATAAAAGGACATGGGCTAAATGCAAGTATCCTGAAACCATAAATGCTAACAACAGTTGTGTGTCTCTAAATCTGGAATACTTGCCTTATAGGGCCCTTAGAAAGGTCCTGAGTACCAGTGATGAAAAAGTGCACGTTAATAAGCTCTACTTACTTGAGTCATACAAATGCTACATCATTTGAGACTGGGGACTTCCTAAGGTCTAAGTCTACTTACACTGTACATATGAATGTTGTACATAAAACACATGCCTTGAACACAGGACCAAACTATAGATTCATTAAGTAGAACCTAGGTGCAACATTATTAGACACTAAATTAGACTTTAGAAATAATAAGCCTGAGAATAGGATGCACCACATGTAGGGTTCTTTGTAATTCAGTAAAGCATTAATGTACCCACACATTCTGTTGAAGGATACCAGAGGGACTGCTTTACACAGTAAATATTTTCCAACTCAAATGGAGAACTAATAAGTAGTTGACTACCTATGTTCCTCTTTTACGTAAAGCTTACTAAGAGCAGGCAGGTTGTCATGTGTTTGGTTGACATTGTTATCCCTGGCAACTTACATGTTCAGGATATAGTATACCTGTAATGCGTTTTTATTTTTGTTTTTAAGTGACATGGATAGGGGCACACACTGAGTTGATTAATATAATTAAATGTGACCTATTGTAGTTTAAAATTTCCCTCTCTGCTTGCTGTTCCACACTTACCACCTGATATCCAATTATAATGCAGAAGATAAGCAAAAGAAAAGTAGGTAAACTTCAAATTGTGCAAAAAGTTTTAAAAAATTGTATCAGGTACCAAATGTATCGGCTTACCTTGTATTACACATATGCATACATTATGAAAGAATGTGCTCTTTCAAAGCTGGCATTTCAGCCTCAAATTGCTCTTCTGGTACCTGAGAGCAAAAGCTATCCATTGCCTGGAGCAGTGTAATAAATCTGTCCAGTGGGGATTGTAATTCTCTTTGACCCCTATTGCACAGTTGAGGTTTGAGAACAGAGACTCAATAGTAACATACTGACACAAAAT
Source organism: Polypterus senegalus (assembly GCF_016835505.1). Lineage (NCBI taxonomy): Eukaryota > Metazoa > Chordata > Cladistia > Polypteriformes > Polypteridae > Polypterus > Polypterus senegalus. The sequence continues at coordinate 39,528,966 of NC_053161.1, forward strand.
ACAAAATAAAAAAGGCAGCAGGCATGTTTATAAAATACAAGGTACAGTATGTAAACCTACTGTGTCTGATTAGGAGGAGAACAAATAATTTATCTTGGCATTTTGTACAGTTAAATGAACTAAAACTATTTTTTAAAAAACAAAGTCAAAATAAGCAATTTGTGTATTTCCTTCATTTCTGAATATATCAAAATACTGTAGTCTTCTGTTTTATTGAAACAAGTATGTTTCAGTTACATTGATTTAAGTCTGACAACTGAAACACTGACCTACGCTGAAAGTTTAAGGAAACATTACATTTGAGCCAGTAATTAATAAAATAAAAACACCATTAATACATTCCCACCATAAGCAGCCTGAGTTTGTGTGTAGTTTTCTGCTTCTTTATTTCAAGATCTTTTAAAAACTTACATAATTATCATAGTTACATAAATAATGAATTCATATATATATCCAATTTAATAAAAGCATGTGTCTTTGTATCCATATGTCTCTGTCATTTCAACAGATGGCATACCACAAACATTTGTAGTAATAAAATGCATCGCATTTGTCATTCCAGCAGATGGCGCGTTACAAACATTTGTAATAATGCTTCCACATAATCAATATAGACCCCAGCATTAACATTTGCAGTGCACCATCTGTTTGAATGGACAATGCAACAATGCATTTTATTACTACATGTATTATAAAATGGCGTCTAATAAACAGTACACTGCAAACGTTAAGGCTGAGGTTTACGTTGATTACTTGGATTTCATGTTGTCTTAGATGGGTAGCACAGCTAGTACAAGGGGGAACATACATACACCACCCAGGTAAGAATGAAATATGACATATGTATCAAATACAATGAATCTAGCAGCACTCTCCACTTTACCACAATTCTGCCCTAAAAGCATATAATTTAACAATTTATCATTAAATATTTTATCAAATCTTTTGCCACAGTAGTGAGACACCCAATTACACTTCAGGTTGATTAAACAGATGCAAGTAATATTTCTCCACTTAGTCATTAGAATATTTAAAAAAAAGTGTGTTATTCTGTGCCCATGATGTGTATATATGTGTAACAACAACAACAACAACATTTATTTATATAGCACATTTTCATACAAACAGTAGCTCAAAGTGCTTTACATATTAAAGAATAGAAAAATGAAAGACACAATTATAAAACAAAATAAATCAACATTAATTAACATCGAATAAGAGTAAGGTTCAATGGCCAGGGGGGACAGAAAAAACAAAAAAACTCCAGACGGCTGGAGAAAAAATAAAATCTGTAGGGATTCCAGACCATGAGACCGCCCAGTCCCCTCTGGGCATTCTACCTAACATAAATGAAACAGTCCTCTTTGGATTTAGGATTCTCACGGAAGGGCTTGATGATGATGATGGTCACGTAGACTTCTGCCTTTTAATCCGTCCATCATTGTTGGAGCATCATGAAGCTTTGAGTAGGTGGAGGTGGCACAGGCCACCATCACAAAGAAACCGGGAAAAGAAACAGAAGAGATTGTAGGGGTCAGTACCGATTTTAGAGCCACCATGAATAGTTATTTTGAGGAAATTGAACATATAGAGTATCAAGATTAAGTTAAATTAAGATTAAAATGAAGTTATAAAAAGGCCATGTTAAAGTAATGTGTTTTCAGCAGTGTTTTAAAGTGCTCTACTGTATCAGCCTGGCGAATTCCTATTGGCAGGCTATTCCAGATTTTAGGTGCATAGCAGCAGAAGGCCGCCTCACCACTTCTTTTAAGTTTTGTTCTTGGAATTCTAAGGAGACACTCATTTGAGGATCTGAGGTTACGATTTGGAATATAAGGTGTCAGACATTCCGATATATAAGATGGGGCGAGATTATTTAAGGCTTTATAAACCATAAGCAGAATTTTAAAGTCAATTCTGAATGACACAGGTAACCAGTGTAGTGACATTAAAACTGGAGAAATGTGCTCAGATTTTCTTTTCCTAGTTAGGATTCTAGCAGCTGCATTCTGCACTAGTTGCAAACGATTTATATCTTTTTTGGGTAGTCCTGAGAGGAGTGCGTTACAGTAATCTAGTCGACTGAAAACAAACGCGTGAACTAATTTCTCAGCATCTTTCAGTGATATAAGCGGTCTAACTTTACTTATGTTTCTTAAGTGAAAAAATGCTGTCCTAGTGATCTGATTAATATGTGATTTAAAATTCAGATTACAGTCAACAATCACCCCTAAGCTTTTTACCTCCGTCTTGACTTTTAATCCTAATGTATCCAGTTTATTTCTAATAGCCTCATTGTATCCATTATTGCTGATTACTAAGATTTCAGTTTTCTCTTTATTTAACTTGAGAAAATTACTATTCATCCATTCTGAGATACAAGTCAGACATTCTGTTAGCGAATCAATAGAATCGGGGTCATCAGGTGTATGTCTTGCTTGTCTTGTTAGTTTAGAACTTGTATGCCTTAAGTCTGCTGTTGAATTGCAACTTAAAACTTCTGCTGTTTAAAAAAAAAAAAATAGTATACATCTATATTTAACAGCATATTCAATTTTGAATACCTTTAAACAAAGGAAAACATGAATGTCGTAACAGCCATGTTAATTATATTATGCCTTGAATTGTTACGGGTTATCCTTCAGGTTAATCTTTTCATTTTCAGTTTTTCTTTGCAAATGTGCAGCACCCTTTTACCCAGACAAGAGCAAAGAGACGTTGGAAACCCTGTACCTTGATAGATTTCATGTGAACCCTGTAGCTGCATTTAGATCCATTTTTTATACATTATTGAAGTTATAAGAGTGCATTTTTTCCTGCAGAAAAGGTTAAAGTGATGTACTTGATTAAAAACAGTTGAAAAGTACATAGAAGGTCATTGCAGATACACAAAGGTCGACTTGAGGGTTTTTGCAACAAGAAATTACATTTTAAAGTTTAAAAAGTTTATTTTTTAATTTAGATTTCTTATTGTGAATCTTACAAGTTATAGGCTTGTATGCCGTTTTAATGACAACTGACATACACAGTACATATAAGGAGAAACTGGCAAAGTCAACCTTCATGATAACGTTAATTTAGGAGAGCTCATAATTGTTAAAAGTGAGCATTGTAACTGAAAGTAGACCTATGCAATGCAGTTGATATTTTTTTTTTCTGCTGAACAACTATATCTTTCGATATAATGCTACATCATACAATATGTGTTTTCATGAACAAAAAAAATTTTTAAATGTTTGCCTAATTGACCTCTAATTTGGGCTGTATTCTAAAATTCAGTTATTGATTGCATACCCTTTGGTCTCTTGTGATATTTTTTAACATCAAAGTATAAAGAGAATAAGGTTTGTATTTTTGCAGTGCACTCAATGTTGCTATATGCAAGGCTGTCTTTACCTGACAACAGCAAACCCTTTATTGTCAACTGTCTTCTAACCTTCTCTAATTATGTTCCTAATAAACGGCCTCTTTCAGTTCTTTAGACTCAGTCATTGAGGCGTTTTAATAATTTTTTCATGTTTCTTTATTTTCCTACATCAAACCTCATAATGTCTGTGGTTTTGATTTTGACTTTGATCATTTAAACTGGATTTATCTGTATAACTTAGTCCCTTTCTCCTTGTATCCACTGTTTTTGAATGTTACTTTAAATTAGAGATTCTTGTTGGTTTGCAAGTTATAGTTGTATTTAATTTTAATGTGTCGTTGATGGTTTGTTGTAAGAAATCATGAATCGTGGGACACTGCATGTTGAATAAGCAACCAACATTGCTCAGACAATCGTCCTTAATTACAAACCCTGACAATTACCAAACCCCAAATCTGACCATCTGCCACAACTCTCCAACGGAGTAACCCCCACCTCCACACTGAAGATTTTCCGTGTATTCAACAAGGAATGAGTCATGAGGACAGTAAAAAGGGCAAGATTGGGTCTCGACAAGTTTAAGAAACCCTGCTTTAAATAATGCCAACCCATTATATGCATTATACTTAGACCTGTTCATGCGTGTTTTGATGTATTTAGAAGTAACAGCTTTTATGGAATATTTCTTGTGCTGTTTCCAAAAAAATGGTGAAACTGTCCAGTATTTATCCATATATTATAGATGACATCTTACATGTAATGTTTTTGTTGTTTTTTTTTTGTTTGTTTTTTTTTGCTTGCTCTGTTTTTGGAATTGCATTATGGTATGTGCTTAGCTAGTGTGAACTAACTACTATAGTGACTAAGGTTTGGACAAGAAATGAACATTGAATCCAGCTTTACAAATGTAGAAATTATGGTTTGTCTTTCATTTTGACAAAGGTTTCAGCCAAATATTTAAATATAACTGTAAACCATTTGCTTTTGTTTTCAGCGGCTTCTTATACAGACAGTTCTGATGATGAGACTTCTCCAAGGGATAAACAACAGAAGAACTCAAAGGGTAGTAGTGACTTCTGCATCAAGAACATCAAGCAGGCTGACTTTGGACGCCGAGAGATAGAGATTGCAGAGCAAGGTATTTAAACGTGTAGAGGGGTTGTGAAAGAGAGCACTGGCCAGTCTTTCTCAAAAATCTATCAGTCTTGGCATGTCATTCCTGAGCAGTCTTATTCTTGGTATTGATCGGCTTAAAATGGGTAAGGAGTAAGAGGGGAACTGTTTCCTCCAGACCTCATTTAAGCAGTAAGATATTTTGAATAGGCAAGGGGCAGTGGCCATGGAAGAAGGCAATGAAACCAAATGGGTGAAATGAGTGACATTTCAGAGCCAGAGCTGCAGGAAACTGGGCAGTGGAACTAAAATGCAGCTGAGCATGGAGATTCACCTTGCATATCACCTAAGAGCAGTCCGCGCACTGCACAGATTTAGAAGTGCCACACCTTAGTCAAGAACTCCATTAATGTAGGGCTAGTTGTATTCAACATTTGTAGAACATTTTGAGATATGTTTATTTAAAAAAAAAAAAGTCAAACCTGACAGCCCCAAGTTTTAAAACTATTTCTGTAATCTGTATGGAAGTATCTACAAATTACAGCAGACATGTTAATCATTCAGTAGTTCAATGCATGAAACAGCTTTAGGCTGAAGTTCCATTACTAAATGTACATTTTCAAACTACTCGTGCCCTGTTTAGCATATACTATTAATATATGTAACGCAAGTATGCACAGAAACGAGACCTTAACAGACTTTCATATCCTTATCCATATGCTTATCCATAATTGAATATTTAAATTAATTCAAAATGAATGAAATTTATCACCAAAATATTTTTTTTCCAGTCCAGTATATAAGCTGGGGATTTCCATGGAAACAGATTCACTCTGTCTTCTAATCTCCCACCTTTATTTACTACTGAGATTAAAATTAAATACCAATGCCAATAAAGGAAGTATCTGAAGTTTTGTTTCAGTGTTTCTATAGTAATACGTCTCCAGATTATCTAGCAGAAACTAAAAGGAAAGTAAGGTAAGGAAAGGTGTTCAGTGTTGGACTAAACAGTCAGAGGAAAAACTGTGGGACTGTTTTTCTTTTGCACAATCTGGGTCATGTTCAGAGAATCCTCCTCAGATCTGGATTAGTAGTCATATTTCTTAACAGGGTTCACAGAAAAATGCGTGGACAACTGTGTGATTATGAAAACAATCCACATATTCCATTAGAAACTGTGAATCACCAATGACATTAGCAATTTACTAAAGGCATGTAGTAGTGTATTTTGAGACAACAAGGATTGAAGCATACAAGAAATGCAGTTACAAGTGCAGTAAAACAAAGTAGCTAAATATTAGTACGGGGATAAACATAAAAGAAAATGTAGCAGTAGTAATGATTAACGCAAAGTTTGCAGGAGTTCAGAGATTATTTTACTGATTACAAAGTAAAGTTTAATTTACTCTCAACCATTTTTCTCTTCCTTATGAACTTAGTCTTTTTTTTACCTATTGTATTTGTAATAACAAGCAGCCTACCATTCAACTAGCTGTAGCACCACACAACAACATTTAGCTCAAAATGCTTTACAAGATGTCAAAGAAGTAGTTACAAAAAACAGAAAGATTCAATGCAGTGGGGCCTGTGGCAGGTTGGAGAATCGGCTTTCATTCAGACTTCAGACATTGCAAACTACTTCATAGGAACAGGAGAAAAACATGGAAAAACGATTAAAAGGATTAATAAAGATTGCAAGTTTATTGAAGAGTATGATAATTCTACACTTATTTGGTTTACTAAGAGTAGAACTGAAATGTATCTATGAAAAAGCCAAATTAAAAAAGTAGATTTTTAGGATTTTTTTTTTTTTAATTTTCTAGTATTAGTCTGGCATATGTTTACCATGTTTCCCTGAAAATAAGACAGTGTCCTATATTAATTTTAGGTCCAAAAAATGCACTAGGGCTTATTTTTGGGTAGGCCTTATTTTTATTGAAGTTTAAAAAAGTAAATACATTTATTCCTTTTTAACAATTATATGGTACAAACTACTGGTACGTTAACGCCTGTTCAACAATCAAATCAACATGTACGGTATTCCTGTTCTACAAACTACTATACGAGGAAGAAAGAATCTGCAATAGCGCCGCGCTGAACGGAGCCCCTGGAGCACACACCTCCCCCGCCATGGCTTGCAAGCACAGAACATCTTACTCCAAGGTAGTGCCCCAAGTTTCAACCCCGTCTCCTGCTGTTCTCGATCCCTGCGGCCAGCATGCAGCCGCGAACCCCCACTTCCCACCGGGGAAAAACGCTGCACCTCACCCTTTCCCAAACGAAAAAAGATTTTTCTCACCTAAAAAAAAGGTGAAATGCAGCGTCCCTCCCCAGCAGGAAACAAAAGCCCACAGCCGCACACCAACCAGAAAGAACGAGAAGAAGCAAAAAACGAGGTTGAAAGCTGTTCCACACTCACCCACCGCAGCAGGAAAACCTTGCACCCCAAAAGCCCCGGCCAGTGCATCGCTACCGGTATCACGGACTCCCTTGGGCACCCCTTCCTATGTTAACTCTGGTTTAACAATCAACATGTATTCATGTTATACAAACTACTGTATGTTAATTGCTTCTACATTTATTCAAATACATGTCATCTTCTTCTAGAATATCATCATAACTCTCCATATCTAAACCTGCAATTCCTTCCTGGATTTCTTTTGACTCTTATTCCTTTAGAATTAATGGCCCCAATCTCTCATGTGCAGCGATGCTGCTCTCCTTAAATGAACACTTCTTGTCCTGGTAACCTGCTCGTAGTGCATTGGCAACACAGCTTTCAGTGGTTTTATCCCATGAATTCTTCACCCAAGTCACCACCTCTTGCAGCTTCGGCTTCACAAAGTTCCCCCGCTGATTTCTATCCATTTTGTTTTCAATGTAATCATTGACTTGTATTCACAAATGGTCCTTGAATGGCTTGTTTATTGCAATGTCAAGTGTAAGCAGAGCAGCTTTTAGGCTAAATACGGCAGCTCTCAGGACAGATGCAAAAATGGCGGATTAGCGGTTGGTCTTATTTTCGGGGGAGGGCTTATATTAGCGGTACATCAGAAATTACTGCTAGGTATTATTTTCGGGGAAACATGGTATTAGTAATGTATTCCAGATTTTTGGTACATAACAATAAAAGGGAACCTCACCACTTCTTTTGGGCTTGGCTCTTAAAATAATTAGTAGGCCACTATTAGTAAATCTAAATTCAACTTGTAAAGTATGGGGGGGAGACACTCCAAAATATAGGAAAGAGGAAGATTTATTAGAAGCTTTATATGCAATTATTAATATTTTAAAGCCGGTTCTAAAACATACAGGTAACCAATTTAAGAAACCTACAACTAAAACCAGTAAGATGTGCTCAGATTTTTTCTTCTGGCTAAGATAATTGCTGCTGCATTCTGGACTAACTGCAACCAATTGATGTCTTTCTTAGGTACTCCAGATTGCAGTGTGTTAAAGTAAATGCCTTTCGCAGCATTATAAAAGGTCTAACTTTTGCAGTGTTCCTAAATGGAACATTCAGTCTTAGTAAAAATGTAAATATGTGATTTAAAGCTTAGGCCAGAGTCCATAATTACACTTAAATTCTTCATTTTTTTGTTGACTTATAATACTAAGGAGCCAAGTATCTTTAGAATATCCTCATTTTTTCCATTTTCCATTAACGAACCTAGACAGTGCAGATTCATTAAAATATTTTTAAATAATATTCTGCTGTTTAGTTCTAGTTACTAAAATTTCTACATTAGAAAGTCTTAGAAATTCCTCAAAAGAAGACACTTTATATTTTGTGTCTGCAAACAGTTAATATGAGAGACTGTGTCACTTTTTGAAAAACTTCAGCAAGATACCCCAAGGACATAAAAGTGCCAGCTAGTATTGTTACAGTTCAGTCAGCTTAAGAAAATACTCCGTAAACTGGTATCTTTTTTATCTTGGTGAACCAAATGAACAAAATTGTAATTTGGAAGTGCTGCTTCAATTAATATCACTACTGAGCCATGTTTCATTCAATGTAAGAAAGTCCATTTTCCTATCACTAATAAGATCATTAATATAGAAGGTTATACTGGTTAAAGCTCTAATATTTGGTAAGGACAAATTTAAGGTCTTGGAAGAGCACAATTAAGTTACTTGTGTTTAACCTGCTTTGTCCAGACCTTTTAATTAGATCATCATACATTACTATAGTGCCGAGAGAGTGCACATTTATAGGTAAAGCCACTGAAGAATGATCATATCCTAACCCAGGTTTATAGTTAGCAAGACTAGACCTCTGTGGGGAATTTAAATTCGCATCACTGTTATCTTTACATAGAATAATTGACAAATTTCTTTAACTAATACTATTTAATGTCTATATATGTCGCAGGTTGGCATGACTTCATCAAACAAATAATAAAACGGATACCTGTGGACATTAATCCCTTGTTGTATGATGTTTTTAGTGTGATTATTATTGGTTACGTGTAGCTTAAAATACTGTAAAACACTTGTTTAGACAATTAAGTGGCTGGCTTGACTAGATACAGAATATGTTAATGTTTATGATTAATTTCAAATGGCCAAATTTCATTAATTTCCTTAGCTATATTGTTTGAGAGGACCTAGGCTCCATGCCTGTTCGGGTGAAAAATAGGTGTCACACCTAGAACAAATCGAAATTGTTGAGTAGTGTAGGGCTGTGCTCAATGCAGAAAGTCTTCAACTAGGCCTTGAATGAAAACGGGCGACTGAAGGCCTCACCTGAACATCGAAACATCAGAACTAATCCAAAAATGACGATCAATATAGCTGAGTCCCAGATCCCCTCAAAAGCGATATGCAGCAGTGATCCAAAGTCCCCATGTGGATAAGCATAGTACCAATAAAACCAAACAGAGTTTTTTATTTATTAAAACAGTGTCCTGAACACACACACTCGCAAAGCAGGGCACAAAAGTCTTCTGGCCAGATGGAGCGTAGTCCAGGTTTTGTAGAAAGGAGTCCCCCAAAATGACAACAGCACTTTGACACACAGATGAACCATCCTACACAGTTGCTCTTCTGACTCCTCAGTTGTGGTGAATGGTACAGGATCGTTCAAATGTTCAGCTTCTATTATAAGATCACTGAGTAACCAAGCATGATAACATATTGTTTGTGCTTTTGCATGTAAAGTTTTCAAACAGAAATCATAATAATTGCTGTATGTGTACTTGTTTATAAATGTAACATGTTGCACTATGTTTGCTGTTTAGAGCATGAAACAGTCCTGATAACAGGGACTTGCAAGTATATTCTTCAACAATAAATGGAAGACCATAGGGGTCATAGACTAATTTTCATTCCAAGAGAGAGGGCAGTACAGTAGTTTGTGGAGTGGAATCAGGATGTTTTGGGTTTTTGTTTTTCCCAAAACTAAGGACATTGTTGTTTATAAGAATAACTCATTCAGCTGGAAATACCCAGTTACCTTAATGTTGCATAAGACAGTGTGTGAATTATTTATTTTTTTTATTAGGTTTTTTTTTTGGGTTTCATTCTATACCTAATATATTAGTCATATGTCAACCTACAGCCTCTGGTTAAAACTATATTCTACTTAATTTGACTTAGTCCATATAGACTAAAAGTGTGATTGCATTGCCCTCTGCTGTCTGCAAAGTATCAATTCACCTTACCGTCTCTTGCTTCATGGGTGCATGGCCCCTAAACTATATTATGCATGTCTAAATACCTACTTGCCCCCAGAACACAGATTATGTGGTACTAATTTTCTAATATACACCGAAACAACTTTTAGGAATTTCATATTTACTTTGTTTCCTGACTACTTAGGTCTTTAAAGTTTTGAGCGAAGAACAGCATATTAGAAAATAGTTAAAAGCAGTTTAAAATAGCTATTTAGTTGTTCTAGAGAAACAAATACAGTCTTATTTATAGTAAATATAAAGATATTTAGGGCCTACCTAGCCATATTTGACCTGTTATAACAACTTTTTTTCCATATTTCCTTTAGAGATGCCTGCACTGATGGCTTTAAGAAAAAGAGCTCAAGGAGAAAAGCCACTGGCTGGAGCCAAGATTGTGGGATGCACACACATCACTGCACAGACCGCAGTAAGTATAAAAAACTGAAACTTTATTCATTCAACCTTCATTTACAGATATTTCAGGTTATCTGAGTTGCATAATCATATAGCATATACAACATCTTTCTGGTTACAAGCAAGTTTTGTTTATGCCAGTGTTCATAGCTGTGTTTGTATCAGGGATGTGCAGAGAGCCCATTATTTATTGTGTCTGTTTTTGTTGAGGCAGCAACATTTTTATTTGAATAAAAGTGTAAGTAAGCATAACAATTGTTTTTGTTGTAATTACACATCTAATTATAGAATAAAGTGTTAATATAAGTGTTCTTCTTGAAACTATTATTATATTTATCCCCCGTGACCCTGTATTCGGATTCAGCGGGTTAGAAAATGGATGGATGGATGAATATTTATAAGTACTATTGGTTTATGGTTTTCATAAACCTAGCAATAAACCATAAACATAATTGAAAAGAAAATAATTTTAAAACTAGTTTTTAGTTCCTAATCCACACTCAAACCTACAGAATTCCAGCAAGGAACTGGATAGAATAAAAAATATTAAATCACTGGAACAATTTATGAAATTTGTGCGCTCTTTGTGTATATCCAGCAATAATCATGCAGTCTCTTGGCACCTTACAATTGATCAGCAATAAAATGAATAACTTCTTCGATGCTGGTATAGCATTGTCACTAGAGCCCATTAGCCCTGAGAATTCTTTGCAACTGCCACTTGCTCAGAGTTATGCTCTGTAAGGCAAGATCAAGGCTGTCCTAACCAGTGTTGTTCACAGGCCTTATGGTGGGCAGTGTCTCAAAGAGGAAGAAGGGGCACTATCTGAGATAGGATTTGTTACAATTTAATACTAGACACAGTTTAGTGTACACTTTAATTTCTGTATTTTTGATTTTACTGGAAATCTGATTGTAGCTTTGGGGCCATTATCATTTTTAAAAATTTGCTAAAATGTTTGTCCACAATTGGTGATTATGTCAGATTATCAGAAAAGACACTACACTCACTCTCTAGTGCACATACACTTTATTTTCATAATACATTTTAACAAGCTAAAAGAACAAATGGAAGGTTATACAGCATGAACTTTACATCATAAAGTGCCTATTGTGGGTCAAATATTTAGGATGTTCTAGGACTGATGCATCTGGAACCATGTATTATAATTGTACTGTATTTTAAGAAAGAAATTATTACAGTATGATTCAGAACACTGAGTACAATGTGAAATAATTTTATATATATTATACAGTCCCGATCAAAAGTTTAAGACCACTTGAAAAATGGCAAAAAATCATATTTTGCATGGTTGGATCTTAACAAGGTTCCAAGTAGAGCTTCAACATGCAACAAGAAGAAATGGGAGTGAGACAAAACTTTTGAGTGTGCAATTTAATGAAAACAACAATTAAACTGAAACAGGCTGTTTTACAGCTGATCAAAAGTTTAGGACCACACCTCCAAAAAAACCCATAAAAAAATACAGAAATCAAATTTCCAAACATGAACTCAGTACTGAGTAGCTCCACCGTTATTGTTGATCACTTCAAAATTGCGTTGCGGCATGCTTGATGCAAGCATTTCCATGAGGTGAGTGGGAACATTTCTCCAAGTGGTGAAGACGGCCGCACGAAGGGCATCTACTGTCTGGAACTGTTGTCCATTTTTGTAAACTTCCCTTGCCATCCATCCCCAAAGGTTCTCAATTGGATTTAGATCAGGGGAACAAGCAGGATGGGCCAAAAGAGTGATGTTATTCTCCTGGAAGAAGTCCCTTGTCCTGCGGGCATTGTGTACTGTAGCATTGCCTGTTGAAAAGCCCAGACGAGGGCCCTCAGTCATGAGGAATGCTCTCTGCAACATCTGGACATAGCCAGCGGCCATTTGACGCCCCTGCACTTCCTGAAGCTCCATTGTTCCACTGAAGGAAAAAGCACCCCAGACCATTATGGCGCCCCCTCCACTGTGGCACATAGAAAACATCTCAGGTGGGAGATGCTTGTCATGCCAGTAACGTTGGAAACCATCAGGACCATCAAAGTTACATTTTTTCTCATCAGAGAATAAAACTTTCTTCCACCTTTGAATGTTCCATGTTTGGTGCTCTCTTGCAAAGTCCAAACGAGCAGTTCTGTGGCGTTCAAGGAGACGTTTTTTGTTTTTGAAGCCCTTCAGTCTCAGATGCCGTCTGATGGTTATGGGGCTGCAGTCAGCACCAGTAATGGCCTTAATTTGGGTTGAGGATCATCCAGTGTCTTGACGGACAGCCAATTGGATCCTCCGGCTCAGTGCTGGTGAAATTTTTTTGGATCTTCCACTTGACTTTTTTGTTCCATAACCCTCAGGATCATTTAAGAAATTCCAAATGACTGTCTTACTGCGTCCCACCTCAGCAGCGATGGCGTGATGTGAGAGACCCTGCTTATGCAGTTTAACAAAACGACCACGTTCAAAAAAGGAGAGTTTTTTTGCCTTTGCCATCAGAACGTGTGACTACCTGACAGAAAATGACAATGAATCCACATCTTTGCACAGATTTGGCCTTTTAAAGGCCTGTGGTCCTAAAATCTTGATCAGATGTAAAACAGCTTTGTTTCAATTTAATCGTTATTTTCAACTAATTGAACGCTCAAAAAATGTTTTGTCTCACTCCCATTTATTTTTGTTGCATGTTGAAGCTCTACTTGGAACCTTGTTAGGATCCAACCATGCAAAATATGATTTTTTGCCATTTTTCCAAGTGGTCTTAAACTTTTGATCGGGACTGTATGTACTAGCAAAATACCCGCGCTTTGCAGCGGAGAAGTAGTGTGTTAAAGAAGTAATGAAAAAGAAAACGAAACATTTTGAAAATAACGTAAAATGATTGTCAATGTAATTTTTTTGTCACTGTTATGAGTGTTGCTGTCATATATATATATACACACACATATACACCTATATATATATATATATATATATATATATATATATATATATACATATACATACATATACATATATATATATATATATATATATATATATATATATATATATATATATATACAGTGTGTGTGTGTGTGTGTGTATATATATATATATATATATATATATATATATATATATATACACACACATACATATGTATATATATATATACACACACATACATATGTATATATATCTATACTAATAAAAGGCAAAGCCCTCACTCACTCACTCACTGACTCATCACTAATTCTCCAACTTCCCGTGTAGGTAGAAGACTGAAATTTGGCAGGCTCATTCCTTACAGCTTCCTTACAAATGTTGGGCAGGTTTCATTTCGAAATTCTACGCGTAATGGTCATAACTGGAAGCGATTTTTCTCAATTTATTGTAATGGAGTTGAGCGCGAAAGCCGTGGGGGCGGAGTTTTGTGTGACATCATCACGCCTCACACGTAATCACGTGAACTGACTTTTAACGCAGTACGTAGAAAACCAGGAAGAGCTCCAAAACGTGCTGAAGAAAACATGCATTATATAATTGAGAAGGCTGCTAAACAATAGGAAGCGAGCGAATGACATATATACAACCATATTCATGAGTGCTGCTACTTCGGAAACAAAGCACGGTGTAAACATAAAATTTAAATTAAGTTCATAGACAGGCTGCCGCTGGCGTGCATGCCCACGGGTAATGCGGGATACAAGTTTAATGAGAGGACGCAGGATATAAACGAGAGTTGTATATTATTGTTATTAATGGCCCGGGGATATGAAGCGCTGGTAACACAATAAACTACAGATCCCATAATGCAGCGCTTCAGCTGCCTTGCCGAACACTTACCGCGTTAATCAAGTCTAGCTTATGATACTGCAAGTTATTGCGAAGCTAGCCCACACGATGCCGAAAAGAAAAGTTGATTCTGAAAATAGAGCCCTTAAAAACCGATGGCAGGCTGAGTATATGTTTACTGACATTGCCAGTAAACATGTGTGTCTCATTTGTGGAGCTAATGTGGCTGTAATTAAAGAATTTAATCTAAGACGGCACTATGAGACAAAACATCACGATAACTTGAAAGACCTGAATGCAATGCAGAAGATATAGAAAGCAGAAGAGTTAAAGAAGAATCCAGCTAGGGTTACCACTTTTAATACAAAAAAATAAGGGACGCACACTTTGCAGACTCTACTTAAAAGACCCGCCCTCCTCACTGGACAGTTAAAAAGACCAATCAAACTAACGATGACATCAAGTATTACCCAATCAAAAGTAGGAAAGGAGGCATCTTCATAAAATACGTGTGGGATGATTTGCATGAGACGCTGCTTTAAAAAAAATGATAAAAAAAATACGGAACAAAACCCGTCCTGTATTGATTCAAAACGGGACGCGCAATTTCATTCTCAAATATGGGACGATTCCGTATTTTAAAGGACGGGTGGCAACCCTAAATCCAGCAGACGTTTTTACCTGTGCAAAATCACAAAGTGATTTTCAAGTGAAGCTGCTTTTATGGGAGACACAAATGCACCAGTGCAACTTGCCCCACTTTCCCTGTTGCCAAGTAATGTTGAACCAAGTCGGCACAACGGTGTTCTCAGATACGCACTTTGCTGATAAACTGAGCGCACTGCGCACTGATTTTGCATGGCGCTTTGGTGACTTTGAAGACCAAAAAAAGAATTTTGAGTTGTTTCGCAACCCATTTGCCGTCGATGTGGAAACTGCACCTGTGCAGATTCAGATGGAGGTCATTGAGCTGCAGTGTAATAGCACACTAAAGGCAAAGTACGATACTGCAGTGTCCGCACAGTTTACTCACTCCGAAATGCTCCAGCTTCGTCTACATGCGGCTCAAACCTTGTGCATGTTTGGTAGCACATATCTGTGTGAGAAGCTCTTTTCAGTGATGACGACTAACAAAACAGCACACAGGAGTCGCCTCACTGATGAGCACCTGCAGTCCATCCTGAGAATCTCCACAACACAGAACCTCACACCAAACATAAACGAACTTGTTGCCAAAAAAAGATACCAGGCGTCCAGCTCTAATAACATGACATATGACCAAAGACGACTGAATGATTTGATTTGTTATTGCTGAAAAGAACAAATTTTATTTATATTTCCAGGTTTTGTTATGCAGCATGTTCATATTTGAATTTGTATAATTTTGACAGGATATATTTTTATGGAGAGCAAAATCTTTTGGGATATTTCAAATTTAAGTTTATTTTTTATGTAAAATTACATAAGAGTAAAGAAATTTGAATCTTTGTTCTTTTAACGTTTACTTTATTTCTAACTTGTATAATTTAGACAGGATATATTTTTATGGAGAGCAAAATATAAGTTATTTAAGGTTTGAGTTGATTTATTCCGGAATAATATTCTGTCGACTAAATAAAAATTCCTTCTATTTAAAATTTAAATAAAACTTGAACAGAAACGATAGATCATAATATCCACGAAGACTTGCACGTTAGAACGGGAGTCATCCGTTTTAACAAGCAGCGTATTGCATTGCACCGATATGAAATAGCCTGCCCATCTAATTATTTAGGAATGGATAAATAAATTAAGATTTTGTACAAATAATGTTGTTCATTTTTCTTCCTTGATGGATTCTGGCACCCCCAGCAACAGTTGCTCGCACCCCAAAGACTGTATATATATATATATATATATATATATATATATATATATATATATATATATATATATATATATATATATATATATATATATATATATATATATATATATATATATATATATATATATATATATATATATATATATATATATATATATATATATATATATATATATATATATATATATATATATATATATATATATATATACATATATATATATATATATATATATATATATATATATATATGTATATATACATATATATATATATATATATATATATATACACACACACATCTACATATATATACATATATATATATATATATACATATATACATATATATATATATATATATATATATATATATATATATATATATATATATATATATATATATATATATATATATATATATATGACAGAAACACTCATAATAGTCACAAAACAATAACATTGACAATCATGTTATGTTATTTTCAAAATGTTTCCTTTTCTTTTCATTACTTTTAACACACTACTTCTCCGCTGCGAGCGTGGTATTTTGCTAGTATATATATATACACACACACACATATAAACATATATATTTTTATTTATATATTTATATATATATATATATATATATATATATATATATATATATATATATACACTAGTAAAATACCAGCAGAAAGGAGAAGTAGTGTGTTAAAGAAGCAATGAAAAGAAAAGGAAACATTTTGAAAATAACGTAACATGATTGTCAATGTAATTGTTTTGTCACTGTTGTGAGTGATGAGTGTTGTTGTCATATATATATATATATATTTACACACACACACATAAACATATATATATATACATATCTATACATACACACACATATATACACACAAATACATATATATATATATACATACACACACACATATATATAAACATATATATACATATACATACATATCTACATATATACACACACAGCTATTTCAGATCAGTGCAATACGCTGCTTGTTAAAACGGATAACTCCCGCTCTTACGCAAGTCTGCGTGGATATTATGAACTATCGATTTGTTCAAGTTCTATTTAAATTTTAAATAGAAGGAATTTTTATTTAGTCGACAGAAATATCTTTGGTAGGAATGGTAAAAACAGACAGGAATATTATTCGTGAATAAATCAACTCAAACCTTAAACAACTTATAATATTTTGCTCTCCATAAAAATTTATCCTGTCTAAATTATACAAGTTAGAAATAAAGTAAACGTTAAAAGAACAAACATTCACATTTCTTTACTCTTATGTAATTTTATATAAAAAATAAACTTAGATTTTAAATATCCCAAAAGATTTTGCTCTCCATAAAAATATATCCTGTCAAAATTATACAAATTCAAATATGAACATGCTGCATAACAAAACCTAGAAATATAAATAAATGTGTTCTTTTCAGCAATAACAAATCAAATCATTCAGTTGTCTTTGCTCATATGTCATTTTAGAGCTGGACGCCTGGCATCTTTTTTTGGCCACAGGTTCGCTTATGTTTGGTGTGAGGTTCTGTGTTGTGGAGATTCTCAGGATGGATTGCAGGTGCTCATCAGTGAGGCGACTCCTGTGTGCTGTTTTGTTAGTCTTTATCACTGAGAAGAGCTTCTCACACAGATATGTGCTACCAAACATGCACAAGGTTCGAGCCGCATGTAGACGGACTTTTTGTTCTTCAAAGTCACCAAAGCGCCGTGCAAACTCAGTGCGCCAGTTTATCAGCAAAGTGCGATTTGGGAACACCGTAGTGACGACTTGGTTTAACATTACTTGGCAACAGGGAAAGTGGGGCAAGTGCACTGGTGCATTTGTGTCTCCCATAAAAGCAGCTTCACTTGAAATCACTTTGTGATTGTGCACGGGTTAAAACGTCCGCTGAAGTGTCAGATTCTTATTTAATTATGCTGCTTTCTGTATCTTCTGCATTGCATTCAGGTTAACCTGATGTTTTGTCTCATAGTGCCGCCTTAGATTAAATTCTGTAATTACAGCCACATTAGCTCCACAAATGAGACACACGGGTTCAGTAAACATATACTCAGCCTCCCATCGGTTTTTAAAGGCTCTATTTTCAGAATCAACTTTTCTCTTCAGCATCGTGTGAGCTAGCTTCGCAATAACTTGATTAACTCGGTAAGTGTTCGCAAGGCAGCTGAAGCGCTGCATTATGGGATCTGTAGTTTATTGTGTTACCAGCGCTTCATATACCCGGCTTTAATAACAATAATACAGTATATAAAATGATCTCGGGCCGGATATAATTACACGCTGGTCGGATGTGGCCCGCGCCCTTGAGTTTGACACATATGGACTAAATAGAACTTGAAAAGATATATTTTTTCAAATGTGATCGCGCAATTCAGATAGAGTTGACGCACTACAGCCTGCATGCCTCAATAAGTCATCCTTCCCTCGCTCTTACTTTTTACCGCTCATCTAATGAATACACTGAGTATGGCTTTACCAAAACAATCATTGATGGCTAAATAAAGTATCCATTATTCGAGTATGTAGATCGGGTTATATATATACATATATATATATATACCCGCGTATCGCAGCGGAGAAGTAGTGTGTTAAAAAGCTAGAAAAGAAAAGGGAACATTTTAAAAATAACGTAACATGACTGTCAATATACAGTATTTGTTTTGTGAGTGTTACTGAGTGTTGCTGTCATCAAGGATTTGATTATCATTATTTCTTTCAATCAGGTTCGTATTTGTAGGATGTGTTGTGTTCAAGTTACATTCCGTGTTTGTCAATCGCTGTAAAGATGACAGGTTTCATTCATCGATTCGCTTCTTACTGCATCAATAAACAGCTCGTCTTCTTCTTT
This sequence comes from Polypterus senegalus, assembly GCF_016835505.1. NCBI lineage: Eukaryota > Metazoa > Chordata > Cladistia > Polypteriformes > Polypteridae > Polypterus > Polypterus senegalus. The sequence continues at coordinate 39,548,042 of NC_053161.1, forward strand.
ATCTGAGACCTGACACACTGCATGCACGGTTTTTTACACTGTCTTCCTTTAGCGGACATTGACTTTTTCCAACGTGTGCTTTGTTTTGGATTTATGAATATGCTTGTATGTATCAAACGCTTCATATTTTTTGCTGCCTTTTCAATTGTGTAATTCGGTTTTGTTCAGCCTTTGGAACTGTTGCTTTTATCTGTGCACTGCGCCAGTTCACGGAGCCGCGTGTACATGCATCGAAGTTTCCCAGCTGTGCTGGTGCCATCTCGTGCTATGTCCATGGCTGTATTTAATGTTACCTTAGTCCTGGCACTTAAAACTTTCTCTCGCAGTTTCGCTGAGTTTGTACCAAACACCACCCTGACCATCTCATCTTCCTCTGCATAAGCACAGTCCTTAACCCGTGAATATTTAGTGGGAGTTTGCTATTGGATTGCCGCTGACGGACGGCCTTATATGGGCAGGCACTAAATTACAAACGCCAGCGGCAGCCTGTCTATGAACTTAATTTAAAGTGTAGGTTTACATCGTGCTTTGTTTCAAGTAGCAGAAGTCATGAATATGGTTGTATATGTCACTCGCTCGCTTCTTATTGTTTCGCTGCCTTCTCAATTATATAATGCATGTTTTCTTCAGCGCTTTTTTAGGTCTTCCTGGTTTTCTATGTACTGCGTGATTACGGGAGGCGTGATGATGTCACACGAAACTCCCCACGGCGTTGAAGCTCATCTCCATTACAGTAAATGGAGAAAACTGCTTCCAGTTATGACCATTACACGTAGAATTTCGATATAAAACCTGCCCAACTTTTGTAAGGAAGCTGTAAGGAATGAACCTGCCAAATTTCAGCCTTCCACCCACACGGGAAGTTGGAGAATTAGTGATGAGTCAGTGAGTGAGTGAGTGAGTGAGTGAGTGAGGGCTTTGCCTTTTATTAGTATAGATACACACATAAATCCACATATGTATAATGTATATATATATATATTCATACATACATATACACACACACACATAAATATATACCCTTTGGGGTGCGAGCAGCTGTTGCTGAGCATGCCAGAATCCATCGAGGAAGAAAAATGAAGAACATTATTTGTACAAATTCTTAATTTATCTATCCATTCCTAAATAGTTAAATGGGCAGGCTATTTCGTATTAGTGCAATACGCTGCTTGTTAAAACGGATGACTTCCGCTCTTACGTGCACGTAGTGCTGCGGGCATTATGAATTATCGATCTTTTCAAGTTCTATTTAAATTTTAAATATAAGTAATTTTTATTTAGTCGACAGAAATATCTTTGGTAGGAATGTAAGTTAAATTTAGTCATCATTGCATACATTTTTCTTCACCATAGAAATGTAAAGACTAAATTCAACTTACATTCCTACCAAAGATATTTCTGTCGACTAAATAGAACCTACTTATATCCAAATAGAACTTGAAAAGATATATTATTTCGAATCTGAGAACGCATTTTAGATCTACTTAACACGCACTACATCAAGCCCCGTGCTATTGTGCTCTCGCCTGCCTGCCTCAATAAGTCACCGCGCCGCTTACTTTTTTACCGTTCATTTAGTCATGGACCTCTCTACAGTTTTGTTTATTTTCGGGTTGTAGTGTTCATTAAATTTACGTATCATCTGGTCCATTGGCGGACCGTGCATCTCACACCTAGGCCTTCAGTACTTCTCTGTCTGAATCAACCCGCCCCTAAAAAACTAATATGCAGAAATATAGTATAAAGAGCCGCTGCATCGCAGATAGGTAACTCCTGTAGCCACAATAAATGCCTTTATTGAATAGACAAACCAGGGGTGAACAAGTTCCTTTCTACTGCAGCCAGAGCCACGACACACATAAAAAACATCAATAATAACTCATGAGCTTGCAATATTATTTAGGAAAATCGCAACATTTTACTCGCCAAAAATTTGGATTATTTGTAAACAAAATCTATCCTCTCTTTCTTCAAAAACTATTCAATCACTCTGTTGTACGGGTTATCCATGCGCCTCAGTTCCATCAAAAAGTCCCTTTCTGTCGTCATCAAAGCTAATGCTGAAAGTCGAATCTGCGGCTTCTATCCAATCAATGGGTCTGAATACGGTGACGTCACCGTACGTCTCCTAGAGGGCCATACTGACACCAACTCAAAATCTGATTGGTTGAAGCAACAGGTTAATCGACATTTATTCTGTGTTAGAGTGCCTGCACAATGGATTGTGAAGGCCTCTCTGTCTGGCAACAAATGATGGCTGAAATGTGATTGGTTAAATTCTTTAATACGAAAATACATGCCTGGAAGCAGCACAACCATCGGAAAAGCTATGAAAGGAAGCGGACAAACTATTTGGAATTATTTAATAAGTATTCATGGACAAAATATAATTAACATCAGTTTGTGATTCAGATATTTTTACTTATGAATATGCTAAGCACAGTCCTTCACCTGCGAATATTGACCTTATGTGGGCAGTCACTCGATTACGTGGGAGGCATGATGATGCGAGATGCAATTCTGCCTCCCATGGCCATCGAGCTGCAGTCTATTACAGTATATGGATGAAAAAATAGGTTCCAGTTATGACCATTACCCGTAGAATTTCGAATTTTTAAAGAATTAGTGACGTTGGAAAGTTCAATATAGCGGCCGACAGTGGCGCCATATCACCAAAATAAGTACGTACATCGGTTTTGGTTAGCGCAGGGAAGCTGCCTACCAAATTTTGTGAAGATGGGGTCATAAATAAGAAAGTTCAACATGGCCGAACGTTGTTGACGTTATGACCGTTATGTGTAGAATTTTGCGTGTGTAATCAGTAAGGAATGAGCCTGCCAAATTTTACCCTTCTACTTACACGGGAAGTTGGAGAATTAGTAGTGAGTGAGTGAGTGAGTCAGACAGTCAGGGCTTTACCTTTTATTAGTATAGATTGAGATCTCTCAGTAGCACAAAACAAAGGGGCCAGGCCAGTCTCCACACTTAAAACGTGTTATGAAGCATACAAATCTTGACATGAATTGGTAGTTGGTGGCAATACATTACATGAGGACCTTTTTATTAAACTCAGTTTGTTGGCAAGACCTGGTTTTTGCTATTCAATTGGGAAGGCGTGGCAACTTTTACAGCCTGTTTTTTTGCTCTGGTGGAGGTACAGTATATGCAGCCAGTGCTGCACAGCATTAAAAATAAGGGAAGCTATAAAGTTTTCTTCCTGAAGACAAATAATTTTAGAAATACTTGTAAAAACTCACTGTTTCTGCTTTGCCTAGTACTGTATATTCTGATTTGTCTCCACCTATAGTTTGTATGCAAGTTGTAACTTTCACTGAAAATATCAGTTAATGGAAATATCATCAAAAATGCATAATTCTGTATTGCATACTTTAAAGAGAAATACTTTGAACTTAATAAAATGACAGTGAAACAATATCACCGTACTTTAAATCACAAAACACAAAAAAAGTTTAAACTAAACTATAAGTATGTTCAGTATGTTGGCCGCTGATCGAGCTACTTCCCTATAACAGAGCTTATTGTTTTACATTTAGTGCGGTCAGTTACATTTAGTGACACACCCAAAAACACAAAATGATTGAAAATGGCAATAAAGATGGTAGTATGCAATACTTTTCCTCAGTGTTAGTTCCAGCTGCTAAATACTCTTTCACATCTAAAGTAATTTACTTCACTAGTAAGAAAAAAAAAAATACAGAAGTTGCTAGATGAAAATTAATGGAAACTCAGCTGAAAAAGTGAAGTGTTAGGATTTTATATTCTTGTTCTATCTGTAACCTAAGACCTACATCCATTAACTTTTCTAATCTTTTTTCATCATAGGTTCCACTGGTCCAACCTGTTTATATCAAAATATGTTCAGGGCCATTACAATCATGCATTATCGATTATAAAAAAATGAAACCAGCAATATTCTGTTAAAAGGCATATACCACTAAGAAAATATATTAAACTCTGATATTTTTTCTGATAAAGAGAGGTAATGTCTTTGCAACTATGAACTTTATACTTTTTTTGTACATATAAGCCTATATTATAGTGCAAGTTGAAATAATCTGAAAAATAGACTTAGTAGGATAATGTGTTACCTTTCATTTCCTGAGAGTCATTTAATGCCTCGCTCAGAGGGTGATAGTAAGGTCATTTATTTTCCTTCCAATTTAAATGCATAACTTAAGAAATATTTGCTCAACTCCATAATGTGCCCTAATTATGAAATGAGTGAATCATCTAAAGCATGTTGACAGAGAAGAAATGGCAGTTGTGCATCTTAGTGTAACAAAGCACCCTGACTGAAACATGCAACACCAGAATGACTGTGTGCATGTTGCACTTGCTAGAACAAGAAAAATGTATGTCTTGCAAATCTCAACTCTGTTTATTAGATAGATAGATAGATACTTTATTAATCCCAAAGGGAAATTCACATACTCCAGAGGAACAGTCTGTCAATGGAGCAGGACAGTGGCAGCAGTCTGTCGGTGAAGCTGCTCCTCTGTCTGGAGATGATACTGTTTGGTGGATGCACTAAACCTAAACTAAACCTAGCTTGTATAATTGGATTCAATCTGTAAAATGCTCTCTTTCACAGCCTACATTAGCCTTTATTGAGACAAAAATGTACGAAACAATTACGTTTCCCAAGTGGTGCAGATGCCATGGGTTAATTTAGGACACTGTCAGTTCCACAAAAGAAGATGTTTTAATAACTTAATGAGGGAAAAGCATTTATTTCTACCTTTTTTAGGAATGTAAAAAGTGTGCCAGAGATGTCAGTTCTGTCACAGGCAGGAACAATGTTTCCAGAGCAAGACAAATTAAAATTCTTTCTTGTAGAATAAGAAAAGATGGCAATAAAAAAGACTAAATCTTATTCTGTCTATAGAATACAAAGAGACTGGTACAATAAATAAAAACCATCCTGTAAACATCAGCTCTATGTGCAAAAACAACTTGTTAATGAGAGAGGTCAGAAGAGAATGCCAGACTTGCTTGTATTTTTTCCCCAGTATTTCTCCATGTGATATGTTTTTCTTTCAGTATCCGAAAGATCCCTATTTGTTAGTGAGTGTGCCTTCTCTATCATGCTACTTTAGTGAAAATGTCTTCTCCCACATTGAGAATGAGAGCCAGCTGTCCAAATTTGTATGATTTTTTTGTGTTATTACATCTTCTTGAAGCACTTTATTGTATCATTCTACAGGTGTTAATGGAGACACTTGCTGCCCTTGGAGCTCAATGTAGGTGGGCTGCTTGTAACATTTATTCAACTCAGAATGAAGTTGCAGCAGCCCTTGCTGAAGGAGGTATGTTTTGCATTGAAATGTTTTAAGATTTCTTTGGCATAGTTTGTGAGCATCCTTGAATCTTTCCTGAGGTGACTGAAATCTGAAGAACTATGTTAGACATCGTAGATGTTATCACCTGATAAGCTATAGAAGAGATCTGCATGAGAATGTGGGGCAACAAAAGTTATAACTTTTTGTATCTTTTATTGAAGTCAACAACTTACAGAAGTTTCATAGATAGTTGTTTCACATTTTTTTGTAATCTTCGTTCAAAATATACTTTTTCTTGGCAGCATTCTTTTGGCTTAATGATCCTATTACTGAGATCAGTTAGGAAATCAGTTAATTATCCTTCCTAAAATCATTTTGGTTGGATTTCACAAAATATCATCATATGAAAATTCCTTTGTAGTGTTAATATTTCAGTTATTTGTGTTTTATAATGGGGGAAGTAAATTTAGCTTTGCAACAGCATCATGTAAGAATCAATATAGTACTGGCAGATAAAAAGTCACAGTCAAAATATGAAGTTGTCACAACAATTAATACATTTCAAGAGTACTTTTTGATAATATTGTATATTTCTTTTAATCTCGCTGTTACAGTATTTTCATTTCAATCTGTCAGGTTTTGCAGTCTTTGCTTGGAAAGGTGAATCAGAAGATGATTTCTGGTGGTGCATTGATCGATGTGTTAACGTTGAAGGATGGCAACCAAACATGGTGCGTAATTTCAGAAACTGATATATTTTAGTAAAGATTCTTGCACTATTTATTCACATAGTAATTCTTTTTATACATTTGTTTTACCCTGGTTCTCAACCTGTGGGGCAGGCCCCCCTAGGGGGGTGCGAAGTAGCAAAAAGGGGGGTGCGAAGATGTGTAAAAAAGAAAACAAGAATCAAAAATATGATAAAAAACAGCTATTGAAACCAAAACGAATTAACTTAAGCTACATTCTGATACTAGAACAATAAATACAGAGTTAGATAAATGTTGATAAAAGTTAAGTAGGTATAATAAAATATGCATCTACATTTCAAAAAAATGTTGGGGGGGCGCGATTAAAGCTGTTATGAAAACTCGGGTCGCAAATACTTAAAGGTTGAGAAATGCTGATATACTGTATATGTGAAACACTTAAAAGTGACCCCTCTCTGTCTGTTGAATACAGATTGTAATGCATGAAAATATACTATAGTAACATACTGGAAAAAGTCTATCTTCAGCAGCAAAAATTTTCTCCCAGAGTAGGGAAAATCATTTATCCTTCAGATGAGCATTAATGTTCATTTCTAGTTTATTTTTGTGTATCATCTTTTATCAATTACTTGCTCTGGACATGTATCTTAATGCATCTAATTTTTATGTGGTATTTTTATTAAGTAATAGCATTTGTTTACTTTTTTAACACATTTCTAATAGTTGGTGTTAATTTTGTAAAAGGATAAGTTCTGTATTATTCAAACTGAAGTTATTTCATCATAATCATAATTATCCATTAATTTGTCATTTGAAATTGTGTTCCAAAGTGAAGCTTTTTTTTTTTTTTTTAAATAAATTTAAAAAATATCCTGTCTTTCAGTTTACAATGGGGCTGTTGGGTACTTGGGTCTGAAGGTGACAGAAAAAGCTTGAAAACTTACCAGATATGTCCACTTTGAAGCAGCAAAGGTTGCAGTTTAAGAAAACATGCCTTCTGTTTTCATGCGACACCCTTGTAATAACAAAAGTAAACTTGAAATAATCATTTTTTATCACAGCTTCTTGATACTGCTTTCCTGGGATAAGGATATGTTGCTTGTTCATTTGTTTCCTTGCAGCAACCATTGTATGTGCAGTTTTGATAATCATATGACGAACCCCCCAAATGACCCATTACTATTTGCATTATTTGATAAAGCCTTACCAAAGCAAGATGCAGATCGAGCATAGTGAAAATAGAACATAGGAGTTTCATTGTACTTTTGTACACATAACAACTTGAATTGAACTGTTTACACTACCTCGTATTTTTAATAAAAGCCGCAGATTTTTGAAAGAGCCGAGACACCTTTCTGTGGTATACGGTACAGCAGATGGAAGTGTCATAAACCAATTATCAAGTTTTTCAAATGCATAATGAGTTGCTCTTGCTGCTGATATGGTGGTAATACAAGAACTGAGAACAATGTCTTAAGAGTGAGTAAATTCACTGATTTTGATACCAATCAATCTGTGAATACATGGGGAGAACATGAAAACTCCAGGAATGAACAACCCACTCTGCCATTCATAAAACATCTGTACTGAACTAACTAAACTTCAACCTGATTAAAGTTAGGTGAATTGCTGTACTGGCCCTAGTGTGGGCATCTGCTCACACGTGTTTACCCTGTGATGGACTGGCTCCCTTTCCAGGGATATTTTCTGCCATGCGTCTGTCCAGTGGTTGCTGGGATAGGCTTCCACTGCCCCACAACCTTGCCAGGATAAGCCGGTTAGGAAGATGGATGGATTATTATTATTCATTAGAACAGTATTGTCCAAATATTTTTTTTTTTTTTTTTTTGGCTTTTGCCCTAGTCTTGCTGGTATGGGCTTTCAGCTGCATCACAAACCTACCCTGAAATATGGAATATTATTATTACAAGTATTATGGTTGGGCACATTGGTAGTGATTCTGCATTGCAGGGAAGGAGAATGGGGGTCATGTGGCCTTTTCAGTTCTTATTCTCTAGTTGTCTGTGGAACTGAGACAGAAATCCTGAACATCAACATTTTGTGTCGATATGGTGTTTGGTGATGACTTTCTGTTGTGAAGTTCCATGCCCCCAGCTATGTAGGGTGCCATAGAGGAAGATGAGCTTGGCAAAGTGAAGAGCAAAGCTTGTCCTCTTTTATATATGTATATATAAAAAAAAAAAAAAAGGCTGAATCTCGCAACGATGGCTTACATTGTGCTTTTTATTCTTCTTGTAAAACTGCATGGATATACTGTTTTGTAGTACATATGTAATCCCAAGATCAATACTTAACATTTTTGGCTAGAAATATGGATACATTTGGTAAGTTTTAAGACTTTTTATCACATTGGGTCTCTCCAGTACCTTTTAGCTCTATTATAAAGCTCAAGAGCAGGTTGGTTGTTTTTTTTTTTTTAATTTATAAAACATGCTTGACTTTAGAATGTGGCTGAGTTGATCTGTTTCAGCATATATAGAAATTTCCAGTATTTGTATTTCATTTAAGTTCTGCTCTAAATTTAATTACAGATTCTCGATGATGGAGGGGATCTTACTCATTGGATTTATAAGAAATATCCAAATATGTTTAAAAAAATTAAAGGGATAGTAGAAGAAAGTGTCACTGGTGTGCACAGGTATGGACTATGCTTGATCTCCAATGTCTTAAATAATATATTGCTGATGGAATATGTACATATACTTTAAAGGTTATCACATAATTCGTTCTCGCAGGTATCTAAAAGATTATATTTTTATTAATATACAATAATGTGTAAAATAAGTGAAAACCAAAATACTCTAGTTTCTCTACCAACTGTTTTTTTATTAGTTAAAAAAACAGTTAAAGCTGCATTATGGAAATGATATGCATCCAATTATGTATGTCTCCAGGTATTTTAAAATAAAAAAAAAGTTAACAATATACTTATTCTTAGTTCTGCAGTTCTGTTAATACATATTAAATAATGATACTTTCATGGCCTTAGAGGGTGCAATGCTTTGCTTTCACTCTCTTGTTAGGTGTTTTTGATACCATTTTAAATATTGTGTATGATGATCTTGTAGTAAATATCTTCATAACCTAGGTTATTTTCAGTTCTTGTGATTTTACATCTACTCCATTTAGCAATGATGTTTACATTAATACTCCACTCACACTAATCATTAGAAATGAAAAAGAGAACAAGTGTTATTCCTTCAGGGGAAAGCTACCAAACATTTGTTATAAAATTAATTTTTCTATTCTTATTTGTTTTCATAAGTTTTACTCCAAAGCATAAACCACACGCTGAGTTAAACCAGGAGCAATATGGCTCTTAAGTGAGCAATTTTAGCCAGTTTTAAGGCTTTGTCTCACATTTGGGCAAACGTCCCATTTGGGACAGTGATTACCAACTTGAAAGGATACAGGATTGCTAGAATTGCAGAATGTACTATTTCTACTTCAAGAACAATTTTCAGGGTATAAATGGGTATTGTTTATTACATATTACCTTAACAACACAAATTGCAGTGAATTTCTTTTGGTTAGGCTCATACAAATAACAGATTAATGCAAGCAAAAACTTTACTTTTTAAAATATCTAACTACTGTTACAACATGGCCATTGATAAAAGATAAGAGTGCTCATAATGTGTGCTTAAAATACTCTAATATGTCTTTTGTTTTTTGGCACCTAACTCTATATTTGGCCACTTGATATTCTTTTGTGCTCAAAAAATGGGTATAACTATGGTTTGAAGAATTAAGAAAGGCCTTTAAAGTGTTACATAAATGATTTGAAGTATGTAACTGGCAGTAGTGAACACTGCTATGATGACCAAAGTAGGCACTTCGCAACATTTACCGTTTTATTTAAGGAATTACTTACAGAACTGTTCTAGATGGCATGGTATTAGCCTCAAAAGCGAGTGTAGTGCATTAGTTTGAAGTGTACTTGTAGTGCCTGTTGTACATAATATGTATCACTCTCACTCCTGGAATCAATGAAGCAAAGGTTTAATGACAGTAGATTCAAGAGAGCAAAAGGAAATATGTTTTGGTACTCCTGTCTAATTGAAACTGTTGCCCTGGAATATGTGGAAGCTTTCACAGTTCTGACTGACCCAAAATCAGTATAAACTGCATATTATGAAAAAAAATTAGTTCCTCAGCCGGGCATATTATTATTAGAAATCAGTTTTTCTTATATAAACTGGTGATAGACAATCAAAAGCAGGACATTCATAGGTTGGTATATCCAAACTAAGATAAACAGATTCAGAAAATATTCAGTAGTGTGGTTTTTGTTCAGGTGCACCCATTGCGTCTGCACTTAATTACAGCAAGACATCATGTGTCGGTGTCTTCAAGACAAATTGATCCAAATCATTTTTTATAGAGCAAATATATTTGTGGCTGGTGCTGCACAATCCAGCCCTTTAGAACATTTGTAAAATAGGGTTTGCTGTTTCAATGCCTTCTTATATGGAGTATTAAAGAATTAATAATTCTGTCCTAACACTGAAATTTCAGTGCAACTGCAAATGATGGGGCAAAGGCATACTGCAGTACCTGCTTACAGAAATATTTGCCACCTGCTGGTGATTTATGAAAGTACTTGCTAAAAAGTAAATTTTTGTCAAATGGCACCTCCACTAAAGGAATTTATAAGAGTAGGCTACATTGCATTTGTTTACACTTTGATTTTATGGTTTGAACACAGGCTAGTCAAGTGTCTATCACAGTTAGTCAGAGGTGGCAGCTAAACCCATACCCTTGCTATTTAAAGTGTAATTTCCTATCCAGTGTACCAGAAGAGACTTGGGAAGAGCATTTGACTACTTCTACATTTTATTTAAATAGTGCTGTATTAAGTATTAATATAAAAATTTGTCAAAAGGAATACTGTAATAACCTCTTAAGCCTGCATGTTAGAACATTTTATGTACAATCTTTAGACTTATGTATCCAAGCAGTATATTTGTATTTTGTTTGGCATTTCTCTTTTGTTTCATGTTTCTGTTACTGTTTATATTTTTAACTTTTCTTTATTTGCAAGGTTATATCAGTTGTCAAAAGCTGGAAAGCTGTGTGTTCCTGCAATGAATGTGAATGACTCTGTTACCAAACAGAAATTTGATAATTTATACTGCTGCAGGGAGTCTATCCTGGATGGGTAAGTATTTTCTAATATGTCATGACAAAGCACATTTGTTTGGTTATACTGTTTTTTTTTTTATTTTCATTTTTGTTTTGTTTTTATTGTTTGTTTTTCAGACATTTTTTTTGCATTCCTGTGCATAGCTTATATCCCACAGAAATGTATTAGTAATGCTCTGGAATTTACACTTTCTTACAAAAGATAAACATATCTCATATTAACAATTGAAATTTGCTGCATTGTTGCTTGAACAAATCAGATATTTAAACTACATTTGTTGAAAAAAGAATTCCCTGAGCAGAAGTATACTCTCATGAGGATGAGAATATTTTGGATAAAACAAAAAAATATTCCTTTAAAAGTCTCAAATAGTCTGTGTTCTGTGTGAATAACAACATGTATAACATTTGTTCCCATAGTTTGAGACTAATTAAAGGAACAAAGCTCTGTTTTTCTTTCCATACTTTTAGGCAGTACAAAGTACAATCATGTTAAACAACATCACAAAGCTTTTATATAAACAGTGTGACATAATATTTCTACAGTATTTTTACAGTTGAGTCCATGTTTAGTGCTGTTGCCTCACAGCTGTAGAGTCTTGGTTTTCAATCTCAGCCTGTGCACTGTCTATATGTACACTTTGTGATGGACTGGCCCCCTGTCCGGGATTAGTCCCTATCCTACCAGAATAGGCTTTAGTCCATTTGACCTTGAATTATCCTTGATGGATGAATTTTTCAAGTGAAGTGCTCGGTAAATAATGTAATACCTACACAGCAGGTCACCATTTCTAAAAGTGAGTAATTCCTTTTTTTTTTTTTTTCTCCTCACTAATTCTTGTGTCTGTTTCTCTGGCCCCTAGAGTGAGTGGCTCTCCTTCATGCCTTTTTGCACATTGAATCTGCATTTCCAGCAGCTCATATCCTTTTAGGGCTCATTTATACTTCAAACTCCCTTCAAACTGCCACATGTTCCCAGCGTTCATTTGACGCATCCTCTGAGCAGGCCCTCAGAAATTAACGCGGCGTGTGCATGAGTTGCAGTACCAGCAGAAAGTTGGGGGGCGCAGTGTGCTAAAAGTTAGAATGTGACGTCAGAGTCTCTGTTTACTATCTACATGTGTCAGAAAGCCACTTTGCGGATCCTACGAGATCAATGTGTGCGCTTTGATGTTTGATGAATGGTTCAATGTGGTGAAGCAAAATGCTGACATACAAATGCATTTGTAGTGCTTTTACGTTCAAGCGTCGCATATTCCCGATCGTAATGACACGATACATTTTAAAGGTCTCACATACCAATTTTTGTGCCGCTTTTTTTTGCGACGTCCCAACAGCAACATAATGCACAGCACTGTATTTGAGCACAGAAGAAAAAAAATTATGGATATGGTGAAAACGTGTATTTTGTGATTCAAGTGGAAATTTCTGCTTTAATCTCGAAATGTCCATTTTAACCTTGTAGTTTACTTTAAACGCATCCCAGTTTTTAATCGCTGCGAGTTTCTTGGACCTGATAGCAGCGGCAAGAAGCAATTGATCACCACATAGAACACATTAAATGTATGATATACCAACTCTCTGCAAATTTAGAATCTTTAGATTTATACTTGATATCACTTTCATGATGAAATGTATTAAAGTATGTATGTTACATTTTACAGATAAATCAATTTCGTTTAAATAATGAATACTGTTAATAATTACACACATGGGGGTGACTCGGTGGTGGAGCGGTAGCACTCCTGTCTCGCATGGAGTCACGTCGCTGGTATTCACTGCCTGGAGTTTACATGTATTCCTGCTGGGTTTCCACAGTGTGCTTCGGTTTCCTTCCAATGATATGCAGATTTGATGCCGCTAAAATGACTCCAATGAAAGCGTGTGCTTGTATTCACCTTGCGATGAGTTGAGGTTCCATCCAGGGATTGTTTCTGCCTCGTGTCCAATGCTTGCTGGAATGGACACATCCCTGGATTTATGGATTTAATCATTAAACATCCTTTTCAGAGATATTGCGGTAAGGTGTCATCGGAATTTAATGGGTGTTCCAGGTAATTCACAACACAGAGAAGCCAAACCTGTTCTCACCGTCATGATATCTTGTACTGCCACCTGCTGGATTTCTCCAGATTTACGTAAAGTATGCACGCAAGTATAAACAGTAAAACGCTTGCATAGCAGGAGCGTCCGCTGCAGCATGCGTCACGTGAAGTATAAAACTGGCCTTAGTCTTTAAAGAAAGGACTGGTATGTCCTTTGACTTTGGTTTGGTAGATCCAAATCAATGATAATTTATTGCTTTTCTGCATAGGTTGAATGCTTTGCAAATAGTGATAGAGTTGCTAGTATGTTATCCATAGTGCTAATTGTGCAAGTTGTAAGTGCTGCCAAGTTTTTTTACAACACAGTCACATACAGTGTTCTAACCTTATCTGAAAGTTCTGCAAGTGGGAACAATGGGTTCTGTTTAGAAAGACAGCTGCTTCTTTATTGAACCCATTTTTTTTTTTTTTCATCAAGCTCTGAGAAGCTTTCACGCAATGTCTAAATGTTACCACATGTTCAGTAATTAAAATTTTAAGTTTTAATATACAAGGAAGACAAAAGTTTTTAAAGGTAATGTAGTTCTGCTCACTAGTCATGGTTGCTTTTATAGTAGTAACATAACATGAAAAGTTAAAACTTTTACACAATTACCCCATGAACTCTTATCATAGAAGTGGTAATATTATTATGATTGATATGACTAATATGTTCAATATACATCTCTGACATATGAAAAGAGCAGTAAACTGAGATTTGCAAGATGATGTCATCTAAAAATAAATTAAAGTTGTTTATGGCACTTTTGCATCATGACCTTTCCTTAAATTCATTTGAACCCTTTACTCTGACAAATGATTATTGCTTCTGTGAAACGCAGTACAAAAATGCTTGCTTATATCAGCACCACTTTATTCCATTGACGACAAATTAAAACACTGTAAAAATTTTTATCTAGAATTAGCTAGATTGCTTTTTGCTGTGAAATATTATTGCAGCAAGTGGTGTTATGAAAGATGCTCCTTTAATTGCTTTTCTCTTGCCATATTTACATTCAGAGTTATTAATTTAATAATAATATGGTGGTATTGTTTCTTTGTTGTCTTTTTCTTTTTGTACTTGTAAAGAAGCTAAAGAAATATCCACTACGGCTTCACCCCAATCTCATTATCTCTTTATTATCTCTTTATTATATAAAAAAAATCTTGGCACGAGACTTTTTCAGAAACACGAGACAAGACATTTTCTGAGAGAGAGTTCAAGTCCTGCAAGATTAGACTTTGTGCCAATAGATGAATTGAAAACCTAACAGGTCAAAGCGGGGTTGGAAATAAAAGACAAAGTAGAACGTTGTAAAGAGGTTCAAAAACGTTGGTGCGATACACATGCAGAACAGGTTACAGATTATGAAAGTACTAAAACTCAAAAGTCTCAAAAAACTGATAATAAAGATCGCATTAGCACAAACAAACAAATTATTACTCGGTGAAATAACGGAACAGTGAAAAGAGGTCGAATACAGTATATGAACATAGGTGATATGACAGAAGTATGAAGATATTGTTCAGCTTTAAAGTTTAAGTTGGAGACTTGTAGATCGTCTACTTCGTGTTGCCATCATGGCAAAGTAGTGTTCCTTCCCAATGAAGAGGCATATCTGCGAGAAATAAAAGATTTGTTATTTGGTGATAGTGAAATCCACAAACACTACAGGCAAAATATTCAAATCTACACTAATCTGTTTATGTTCGCATCATTCAATGCTCAAAATGTAGATTTTTTATGATTCAGGACATGTGAATCTGTGGTCCCGCAACAACTAAAGTTACTACAAGATTAATTTCAAAGAAACCACAATTTGGTCAGGTGTTATATTTATGATCACGGTGAAGTCATGCAACACAGAATCGAAAGAGTTAAACAATCGCATGTATTAACAGTTCTACAGCCAATAATGAATATAAATCCATACGTCCAAAAGCATCGCACTTTACACAAAATTTATCTGCAAACCACGTACAAAGAAATTTTCTTGGATTTCTATATTAATTTGAAAGATCACGCTCGCATATATAATAAACGAATATGTGATGAATTAATTAATTAATAATTTTGAAAGAAGGAGATATCGAAGACAGAGTTGATATTCGTGTTTATCCAAAAGCACTACATGATTTGTCACAAACGTCAGATCCGGGAAATGACTAGGGCCCACATGGAGGTTGGCGAACGTGGGCAGAGCCCCTTAATATTGTTTAAAAATAAAATTTATCTAAGAACATAAGTGTTAACTGCTAAAACATATAGTACCATTCACAACTCTACTTTGAAAATCTTTTATATGTAATCCGTAGACTAAAAGACATCTCTAAGTTAGCAGTATACAGTTTTTTTAGTCTATTAGGTCTGTCAGTTAGGTAAAAAGATATAGTTTACTAAAAGTATAAAGAGATTTGAGGAAAGGTAAATGTGCATAGACAGATTTTCATTTGACTCTGAGACATGTACATTTAAGAGGAAATATTTAATTGCATGCAAATCAGTCTGTTTAGCAGTACCAAAAATTGCCAAAAGGAATCTACTAACCAGATATTCATTACTACTGTTCTGCTTCAACATCAAGTTTAAGTAAACTGGGCTTAAATACTGTTGTATCCCTTAGCTCGTTTATATAAATACATGATGAAATGTTCTGGCAACTTCATCTATTACAATTTTGCCATGTATTTTATTTTTAATCAACAGGCTGAAAAGAACAACAGATGTTATGTTTGGAGGAAAGCAAGTTGTAGTATGTGGATATGGAGAGGTAAATATTGCTAATCTTATGATATTTGGGGACAATTCAAATGTTAAATCCATCCTAAGAAAGGTTATTTACTGCACTATGTAGATTTAACAAAATGAAAAATAAATGCAATTTGGACATAACAGTGTGTGTCTATTTAGGGAAATTTCTGAAATTTTGAGATTAATTTAAATTGAACTTCTTGTTATCCTATTCTAAAGGCATCTCCAAGGATAAGTTCAACATTTTAGTTAAACAAGTCAGTATTTGGAAATATACAGTAGACAAATTGAAAGAATAACTGTTACATACACACAATTCTTAGTATTGTGTCTTGTGTTTATATAGAGATTTATTTGTACTTAGTCTTTTTTATTCCTGTATCTCTGTAGACAACTTTAATGCCTAACATGAAACCTCAAATATTCTCAAGAGCATAGATGCTACTTAGTTGTCATTTTTGATGTGTTGTATTCAGGTGCTCCACATGTTTGACACAATATTTTAAATTGAGGGTGGATAGGGCTCTTTTTACACTCATGCACTTACTCAAGGAAGAAAACAATGAAATAAGCTTTGCTGTAATTTAACTACATGATTGTAAATTTAAAGATAGACAGTAGTGATTTAATTTTTGCATTAATTAAAAATATTAATATTGTAAGAAAATAGTACATTAACCAGCTTTGAAAGTTAGATTATTACAGATGGAAATGATTCTGTCATTTGTAGCACACACTTTATTACAAATAATGTGCACTATGTAGATGAGCAGTGTATATACATGTTTTGTTTCCCCTCTCCACTTGAATTGCTTTCATTAATTTATTAGGATTGAGAACAGATTCTTTGCACCGTAAAGAATCAAATTTTTAAATCTTTGTTTAAAACAATATGGTTTTGCTAGATTTTTGTAACATACTTTATCAACACATCCTTTTTTAAAATATCAAACCTGCCTTTGGAGCTTGGTGCTGAAAGTAGAGTCAGTGAGCAGTCCAAGGCCACTCTAAGTCTGAGTACTCTTAAAAAAAAAAAAAAAAAAAACCTTGAATATGTACTGTATATATTATATACATACAAAAAAGGCAACCAAATGTTCTTAGAACACATGGAGGTAATATCAGTCACCAATACAATGTATTTAGCATCCAACAAATTTTAATAAACCATTTTTGAAAACATTGCTAACAACTTCAATGTATTTGTTTAACTTTGACAATGTTACTGTGTATTTAGCATCTTTGGATAAACAGATTTTGCTCAGGTTTTTCTCTGCAATATATGTCAAATTTGCAGGCATTCTTTCAAATTACTGAAGGTACAGGTTATGCTTTTTGTCATCATGTAAATTTGTTTACTTTTTCTTAGTTTGTGTTTATCTTATTTTCTAAATTCAGAGACATTGGACATTGCCAGATGTTATAGTAAATTCATTTTATCATCCATGTCAACTTTCAACAATTGGTTACATTTCCTTTGCTTTTTCAATTCGAGCACAGGCAGGTAAAATGACTTGCACAATGTCACACAGTGTCAGTCACAGGATTTGAACCCACATTATTAGGGTTTGATGTTCAAAGCCTAAACCACTATGCCACACTGCTTATTGCCTTTTGTGCTGTCTTTCTACCCACACTGTTAAGATAACAGGCTGTATTGGCATCCTTATAAAGATGTGTAAAAGGTTGTTAAAAAAAAAAAAATCACTTTTTGGTAAATTACCTTAATTTCACACTCAAAAAGTGTGAGAATTCCAACCTTTATTTGAAGTAAATTTATTCTTAGTCATACTCCTATAAGTTTTTATTAACAAACTGTAAGTGATGTTTTTCCCCCATTTATATGTGACCTTTTAAGTTGATCAGAGTGCTTAATAACTTTCAAGCAGTTACCCATGACTTCCTGTCTCACTGGGACATAAATCTGAGGTGGCACAGATGCTAGATTCCCTTATTCATTTGTCAACATGGGTTAGACAAAAGAACACACAATTCAAATAAGATAAAAGTGTGTTAAACATTATAAGTCAGGGAATGGCTATAAAAACAGATATAAAAACAGGCGCGAGAGACAGACAGACACACAGGCGAGAGACAGACAGACACACAGGCGAGAGACAGACAGACACACAGGCGAGAGACAGACAGACACACAGGCGAGAGACAGACAGACACACAGGCGCGAGAGAGACAGATAGACAGACAGGCGCGAGAGACAGACAGATAGACAGACACATAGGCGCGAGACAGACAGACAGACAGACAGACAGACAGACAGACAGACAGACAGACAGACAGGCAGCGCCAGACACACACAGACAGACAGGTGACAGACAGACACAGGCAGGCACGCGCCAGACACACACAGACAGACAGGTGCGCGTCAGACAGGCACGCGCTACACAGACAGACCCACACATGCATGCGCGCGCCAGACAGGTGCACACAGGCACAGAGGCGCGCGCTTAAGAGAGACACACACACACTCATGCGTGTGCATTGTTGCAATGTTACTTTTCTTGGTTGTTTATTAAATTCCGGATTTTTCAAATGTTCATTTTTTTCCCTGTGCTTAAAACTCATTAAAAAAAGTGTTTTTAGCGAGCGGCTTGTAAGGCTATAGCGCGAACTCTTGCAGTGTTAGTTTTCTCTCTTGTTCAAGGTTTTCTTAGTGTTATTCAATGTTTTTAGATTTAGTTTGCTATTGCACTGTGCATTCAATGGTATAATTAACTATATTAGTACTTAAAAACTTAAAAAATACACAAATTTACATACAGTTAATACAGTCTAGAACGGATTAATTGTATTTACATACAATCCTATGGGGGAAATTACTTCTGTTCCACTGTATTACTGTCAGACAAAATTTACAGGCATTTTAGGGAAATACAAACCAGTATTACTGAGAGAGAAAATTAAAGGCACACAATACAGTGACGCATATTACAGCCACATACAAGGTCCCTTGCCATTTAATATAGACTGTTCCTACTAATGTTTATGCACTGCTGTTCTAGCACACGTTATTGTAACGGGCTTAATGTCTAGTTGTGACATATAATTCAAGGCAGCTTCAACAATATTTTAAACTTGGAATTTCATTTTTTCTTCTGCAGGTGGGCAAAGGTTGTTGTGCAGCCCTGAAGGCAATGGGATCAATTGTGTATGTCACAGAGATTGACCCTATTTGTGCCCTGCAGGCCTGGTAAGCTTGTATTAGTCCTAATGCTTCTTGAGTTTGATTTCAAATAGGCATTGTCTTAGTACAGATTTACAGAGTGTTGTCTGTTAAACATTTTGGTTGTGGGTGCAGTTCACTTAAAATGAAAATCTAATGTTATTATCCCCATTGAGAAATAAGTTTAAGTGTGAGGCATATCTGCTGATGTGTATGGCTGTTTGTAATGTAAAAGTTATTTTTCTTCCATATTCAATATAGTGCAGCATTTCAGGTCTCTCTCTCTTTCAGTATGGATGGTTTTCGGCTGGTGAAGCTAAATGAAGTCATTAGACAGGTGGACATTGTTATCACCTGTACAGGTAAAAGCAGCACATTTAAGTAGAACCTAGTCTCTAAACAATATGTTAACCTTTATTGATGTGCAAAGCACTCAGTTGCTCGTAAGCAAATTTTGTTTATATAGGGCGAAAAAACTTTTGACTGTTGTTTAGAGCTTCCATTGGTCATGCTTATATTTCTTGAGGTATATTTATGTAGGGTTACAGTTGTTATAGTCCATAAATATGTTTGTGGTGACAAAAACACTAATAATGCTTTTCTGATCCTGGAACCCTGCCAGCCACCCTTAAAAAGACAATAACAAGTTAAAAGAAACAAAAATATACAGTGAAATGGTTTCTGAGTCCTGAAATGGTCTAATTTCCTGAAGGCATCTTCAGTATATACAGTGCTTATAAGCAACAAGTATTCTGTTGTGTCATAAATTAGTTTCAAACATACTGGAGATCACATATCTGTTATAAATTTGCACTGTGTTGCCCATTTTTACTGATGTTCCTTTTTCACATAGCTGCACATTTTTTTCCTTTAGTGCCTTAATCTAATTATTTTTTTGTTTTGATTAAGAAGTTGCTGTTCTAAGGTTAATTCCACCACCTAAACCTAGCAGTAATGAGGCATCCCTATATGTTTTTTCTAAACTGGATGTAAACCATGTTTTTGCTCCTGTGGCAGTTTTAAATGAATATATATTTTTTTTGCATTTTTCTGCATGAAATATCTATGCATAAATCATTGAAATTTAGGAATGCAAAATTGTCAAATTAGTCTCTATAAGAAGAATACCAATGAAATCCAATATGTGTGAGAGTTATTTAAACCTATTATCAGACTGTGTGTTTCTGTAAAGACAGCATAATGTTTACTCCATTATCATGAACTAGAAATTGTGAATTACATTGAGGCAATTTTATTTCTTGTGATACGTCTGAAGGGATGAAAAATTACCAAGTTGATATGGATAGATGCAGCATGCTTAATTTAGAGAATAGATGAACTAGGTTGTTGAACATGAGTAACTCCTACAGGCAATGTTTAAAATAGCTTTTGACAAATAATTCAAAGATAGAATTGTAAACATTTGTAACTGTACAGCACAGTTACAAAAAGTGAAAGTTATGAGAAAAGTTGTAACTTGATAAATTTTATCTGTGGATTTTTTTTTTTCTTTTAGGTAATAAAAATGTTGTGGTACGGGAATACTTGGACCGTATGAAGAATGGCTGCATTGTCTGCAACATGGGACATTCCAATACTGAAATTGATGTGGTAAGAAAGCATCAGTCCTTTTTTTGCTTTAATCAAATATTTGTGAAGTTCAAATTAAAAAAAAAAACTGTTTCAAACGATTGCCTTGTTTCTTTAAAATCTCAGTTAAAACACATTATTTCAAAGTATATTTTTTAAATATACTATGGATCATTATTGAAAACTTTAGCTAATAAGTTAATGTTTTCATGGTACAAAAAGGATTACTTGCATACAATATAAATAAGTTATATGTTTGTATAAATAAGTTATACATCTGAAATTTTCAGATCTTTGACTAACCAATTGACACAGAGAGGAATACTTGCAACTTAATAGAGACACGAACGTGTTTTAGGTTCCCCAGGATTCTCATGTTACATGAATGGTAAAAGTGCATCCTTTATAATTGTGTTCGCGCACATGTTCTCATAATAATAAAGTGGAATTTCTTAGGTATAATGTAGTGGTCGGCACAGTCCTGCTCCTGGCAAGTACCGGCAAAATTTTATTCCGTGTACATCCGCTCCTACCCGCTTCCTCCCAGACCCACCAAAGGTTCCATTCTTATCCCAACTGCAGTCCCACTTTCCTCTTTAAAAGATATTTGTATCAGACTTATAGCCTAAGTGGTGTCTTATAACAGCAGAATCTATAAGGTGAAAAAAACAATCACACAGATGTGAATAAATCTCTTTATGACTGTTTTCTTTTTTTACAATACAATCAGATTTGAGAACTTTTATTTTTAAATACTAGATAGGTGAATAGATAAAAGGTGACAAGGTGGTATTGTAGAAACAGTAATTTGCTGAAATTTCTAATATGTGCATACATACATACACATATGGAAGTTAATGTCTGTGATATGGTTTGCATGTTTGTAGCTAGAGATCCACAAAGGGAGAAAACAAGTCATGTACCCTAAAATAGTTATTTATTCCTAAGCTTTCAACAACCTACCAGGTAGATAGTCAGAGGAAAAGGACATATAGGAACCAAAGACAATATATAGTAGGTAAAGGGAAAGGTTTTAAGGGGTGGGTGGGGTTCAGAAGGTGTTGGTCATAAAGTCTTTTTTATTATTTAGATATTCTTCTTTATAAGAATGCATATGCTGGGTTCAAGTCTTGGTTAGGTTAATGGTGTTTTCGTTAAAGAACCAAGATTCAGCCAGCACTCTTGCACTCTTAATATTGGCCCTGAATTTTACTTTTGCAGTGTCCTAGTTAAATGTGTGATAGTGGGCAAACCGATAATACTTTACAGACTGTCCTTCTCAATGCTAAAAGCAAAAAATTGACCACAGAGACAAGAAACACAGTTTACAGCATTCCATGCAATGCATGCCCAGTGGTATGTGGGACAAACATCTAATAGACTTACAACATGTATACAGGAACATCACAGTGCTGTCAGAAGGAAAGACATGTGGTCTCTGCTTTACATGTACAAGTTCCACTGGACATACGTTTAACTAGGACACTGTGAAAGTTAAGTGATATTATACCATGAACAAGTCACTAGCTGAAACGTCTTTTTACACTATGAAACTGACATGCAGACAACAGCATCTAGGTGTAGTAGTTGAACCTTTGACTCTTGAACTGTAAAACTGTACACCCCAATGCTTCAAACTTATTTTATGAGCAATACTTACAAATCAATAGCATTGAGTCCTTCGGCAAACGTGTCAAATTCATTAAAATTAAAACTGTGATCAGAATCTGACTTAAGGTTTGTACATCATAATGCATAAAGATGAGCTGTTGAAGAAGCCATTCTTATTCTGTCTAAAAAGCTGTTTTTATTCTGTCTGTTATGGATAACGGTGGCATTTAATATGAACGGCCCATCATATATAACTATACATCATTAGAATGGGATGAAAATTGGCTATTCCAGTGGTATTGAGCCTTACACTGTAAGTAATTTGATGTAAGTGAGAAAGTCTTTAAAAGCAGATTCACTCAGTTGTGACATGCTGCTCGCCTCTGCGTATATGGGTGCAAATCTCATTTTAATAAGAAAGAGAGCAGACAACATGAAAACTTTTATTAGAAAGAAAGGCACCCTTGGGTATGTAAAAATACCATTATTGCTTTTGATTGACTTGTGGGTTAACTGCAGCTTACACAAACAAGTCTGAAATATGGCTGTATGAATAAGTGGTTAATATTGTAATTACAATATGGCCAGTAGACACTGAAGAAGTGGAAAACAAAAAACAGCAATATTACTGGAGAAAAAAACTCTTGCTGCTTGGTTATAACAAAAAAAGTCACAGATAAATGTCACAAAATGTTCATTGTCAATGCTAAGATCAATGCTAACAATTTTTTGCCCACGATCAAGTACAACGCTATTGTTATCTTTGTCCACTCACTTCTGATCATGAAGCTCAAATCATCTTGCCCCACACACTCATCTCGCAGCTGGCATCTTAAACCCCCTGTTATTAGCTGATGAGAACTATACAGAATTTATATCCAAGCAAACTGATTTTTTTTTTTTTTTTAGACAAATACATCCTCTAAGGTCTCTGCAGGAGTACTCAGTGAAACTCTGAAGGCATTTTTAAGAGAACAGATTATTTCATATCTCTCCCACAAAAATAAATCGCAAACTTAGAAGGCATCAGAGTTAATCAGTGAAATTACCACAATAGATGAAGAGCACGCCAGGTTCCCTAAAGAGGCACTTAACAGGAAAAGACAGGCTTTGCAATCAGAACTCAAACTTTTGACGACTCATTTTTAAATCGTGATGTCATTACTATGATCACAAAGAGTAAGCAATGTAAGGTTTTAGCTCAGCAAGTCCACAAGCAGGAAGTTCGTAATGCAATGCCAGTAATTACCAACACTGAGAGAGACAAAATAATTAACCATAGAAATATAACACACGCATTTAGAGACTACCATAAGTCCTTATATTGTATTCAGTTTAAAAAAAGTTTAAAGAAGACATGACATAGTCTAATATGTTTTTCGATGCATTATAGATACCACAACTAGATACTCTCATTGCAGAGGAATTGGATATACCTCTGACACTCTCAGAATTACTAGTCGCTATAAACTCACTTCAGAGTTGGAAAGTAGCAGGCCCTGATGATTACCCTGCCAAATTTAATAAAAAATTTTCAATCAAGTTAGCTCCCCTTTTATGAGCAATATTTATACAAGAATATACCAAGCATTAATTACTGTCTTTCCTAAGAAAAGTAAGGACTTGTTACAATGTGCATCATACAGACAAATCCCACTTCTGAATAATGATGTTAAGATACTTTCCAAAGTTCTAGTAAGAAGGTGCTTCATTCAGTAATATCACAAGACCAAGCCGGATTTATTAAAGGCAGACACTTCCAGTCTTCAACGCCTGGTTAATG
The DNA here is from genome assembly GCF_016835505.1 of Polypterus senegalus. NCBI lineage: Eukaryota > Metazoa > Chordata > Cladistia > Polypteriformes > Polypteridae > Polypterus > Polypterus senegalus. The sequence goes on from NC_053161.1 coordinate 39,572,219, forward strand.
TAATATATTCTCCCACAAAGTTTAATAACACCCAGGAGATCTTATTATCTCTGGAAACATTTGATATGGTTGAATGGGACTACCCATTCACTATATTGCACAAATTCGGGTTTGGCCTAAACATATGTGCATGAGTCAATCTACTATATGCCAGACCAGAAGCTTCTTGTTTATATTAACAACATTATTTCAGACTACTTCAAACTAGAACATAGTACTAGACAAGGATGCCCTCATCACCACTGCTGTTTGTAATCACTACTGAGCCATTGGCTGTTTACTTTCGAAATTTATCAGAGATAAAGGGGACTATCAGAGAAAGACTAGAACAGAAAATATCACTATATGCTGTGATATGGTACTGTATATATCAGATTCACAAAATACTGTGACTGTAGTCCTAACAGCACTAGCAAAATTTCAAAAGATATCTGTCCTCAACTTTTTTTTGCTTTTTCCAGTGAACTCTCTAGCACACAACATTAAATTGGACACCTTCCCTTTTATCATCTTAGATGGTTCTACCTAACTTTCAGTTTTACTGTTGGGCAGCAAATATACAAGCTATAAAAACACACACAGGCTTGGTCTGTAATAGAAATAAAATCCTGCAGTATATCTTCTCTATATTCCTTGCTTTGTGCCCCAGTAAATACAAGTTATTGTCAATATACTAACAACCCAATTGTCCTCCATTCACTCCAAATATGGAACCAGTGTATTATTTAAAAATTGGAAAAAATCTAATTCTCGTTTAGTGGATCTGTTCAAAATGTTTTTTAAACCTGGCGGGATATAATTAATAACATTTTAGAATAAGCTTTTATATTGGGGAAAGAGATTCTCCTCCATATTTTCTACTGTTAAAGTTTTACTCTGGCTGTTGGCCTTCCTCTCTTTCTCTTGGGTGGGTGTTGAATTGAATTTAGTTTAACGTGTTTGTATTGGAATTGTACTTAATACATTCAATTAAAAAAAAAAATGCTAAGATCAAGTATGCTGTAATCTTAACACGTAATTTTCAGTTCAAAGCAGTGTGCATGTATATTGTTCTGACAGTGTTACAATAAAATAACAAATGCTCCCTCTGAAAAGAATTTCTAAATATGTATTCTGTCTTTTTCTGTCGGAGCCTTTAATAAACATGACCTATATCTGGTCTTTTTAGTACACTTAAACAAAAACGTTTACAAATATTCTTGTAAAATACCAATTTAGATAAACTAATGAAATTTAGAGAAGTTTTTCTATTGCACATGTGATCACTAAAACATAAAACAAAAAAGGCATGTGCAGATGACCAAAACCAGTCCAGTACTACTACCTGAAAGATGGAATAAGCAGTAGCTGTCGGGGTGCACTAAATAAATTAATTATAGCTTATTCAATAGGAAATCTTTAAATCTGTCCTGGAATTTCCATTACTCATTTTTCATTGGTCATATCCTAGACTGAGGCAATCAGTAAAGTAGCATAGCTTATACCTACAGAAGGCATAGTACGAATGATTGAAGAGAAATCACTTACGTAAATATAACTTGTAAAGTTCAATATATTTTGAGTTTTGTTTCTACAGTTATTCAGTACTACTGCTATACTTTTTAGATATATTTTTACCCATTCTTTTTCTAGAAGTACTGCTGGCAAACCAAGCAGGCCGTAATATTGTAAGAAGTTTTAAGTAAAAGTGATAAACTAAGCTTCTGGGAGAAATAATTTTTTTTTGTTTGTTTGTTTTTTAAGGGTAACAGTTTAGTTACTGCAAAATGCATCTGTATCTGATTTACTGTTATGTAACAAAACCTTAACAATGGCTTCTTTTGGTCTTGGTAACAAAAAGCATCAGTAAAGTACATGTTCATCTCTCTGCAATGTGACTTGTTACAAGCCTTTGATAATCTAGTAAAATTAGTTTTATACAGTAGGATGCTGAAGTTTGTAATTTCAAGAGAAACATTTTTCATTTAGGCCACCTTTGACCATTCCAAATTGCAGTGATGAGTAAATACTTTTATGCTTTGTAAGTTATATGTTGAGAAAAAGAAGCCTTTGTGAAGGTCTTCGTACATAGCAGTAAATGAGTAGTAGATGCATTTTTCAGTACCTAAAGTAAAGTGTTACCAAAAACTGATGCTTCACTTATTATATTAAGATTTTATGTGAGTGTTGGACAGCCATTAAATCTAACCAGTATAGCTACCCTTATAACTGTATGTAACTCTTTGGGGCAGTATGGTAGCGCAGCATCCAGTGTCCTATGCCTGATTGTTTTCTATGTAAAGTTAAACACATTCTTCATATGCCTGCATGGATTATTCTCCATATATTCTGTTTTTTCTCACATATCCTCAAACATATGCATATGAGGTTAATGGGTGATTTTAAATGTAACTGGAAGTATGTGTGTACCTTGCAATGGGCTGGCTCTCTCCTTTCTTGCTTTATTCACTCTTTCAGGAAAGGATCTAGATCCCCACAACCCTGAACTAGATTGGGCTATTTTGAGAATTATTGACCAATTGTCTAAGAGAGAATTGTGTATTTTTATTATGTATTTTTACAGTTTTGAATTTTGTTGGTTTGTTGCTTTTAATTATTTAATTTTTTTAGGCTAGTCTTCGCACTCCAGAGTTGACCTGGGAGCGTGTGAGGTCACAAGTGGACCATGTAATTTGGCCAGATGGAAAAAGAATAGTTCTTCTGGCGGAGGTAATTACACCACCTGACCAAAGAATATAATAATGTATTTAGCACCCCTAATATGAAATTTCACTCAAAACTGCTGCATTTAGTTTTTTCCATTGCCAGTTCCTTTGCAATTTCATACTCCCAATTCTAATTTTTAAAAAATAAACATCTTTACAGAAGGTACATTGACTTGAGTTTTTTCTTCAGTACATATTTGCAGCACATATAAATAGTTGGATATATAGAACAGATGGTACCACAGCTGTACTTTTTATACTAAATGTATCAAAGTTAAAACAATAAGATTATCTCAGATTAACATTGACTCTCTCATTTATAGGGCCGTCTACTCAATCTCAGCTGCTCCACAGTTCCCACCTTTGTGCTTTCTATCACAGCCACAACTCAGGTTTGTACTGGCTATGTCATAAATAATAGCATTTTAAAGCTCTTCATTTGCAGAAATGTAATTACTTCTTAATTATTCGGCACAAATTGGACTGTGCCTGTCACAGGAAAATACTATTGCATTTTAATTTTCAGGATGGTTTAACAGTATCTTACTTTTATTATCAGCTTTTTTTGTACAAAACTGACATATTGTTCAGCCACATAATCATTTGTAATAGTTGATAGTACAGTACATGGTGCGGAGTGATTTCCAGCTAATATTATGAATTACATAAGTCTCATTTGTGCTCTGGCTATCCTGACAGCTTGTTTATTATATTTTTTTGTTTCCTAGGCATTGGCTTTAATAGAGCTTTACAATGCACCAGAGGGTCGATATAAGCAAGATGTTTATCTGTTACCCAAGAAAATGGGTATGTCTCCTGAAACAATACATTCATTCTGTACAAACTTGATTTTATAGCAAAGCTCATTTACTGCATTAGGAATATACTCTTTTATTGTAACTGTGAGTAGGTTTGTGAGGTTATACTTGTAATTTTTGAGCAATAGAATGCCTCAGAATGAAAACTGAATTTCAATCCTTAATGCAGTATATGTTTTCTCTTTTTAAAGCAACTTCTAAATCATTATTTGGTGCTAATTAGTTAAAGTGTATTTAATAACTCACAGCTAATATGTCATTTTAAGAGTTAAACTAGTAGAATCTTTTTAATATGAAAAATATATATCCTCTACCTAACCATATTTGTGGTTTATACAGTAAATGTTAGTTAAAGTACAATTGTGTCTAGGCTGCAAATAATTGGTATGGGTAGCTACTTAACATGTTTGTTTCTCTTCTGGAAAACTACTTGGGCAGCAAAAATTTGCCATGTTCAGATTATCCTCTTGGGTATAAACTAGCAAAAAATTGTTTCAAGGGACAGGTTGTGATGGAAAGTTGTGAATGCCAAGGACAGTAAGCTTAACAATCTGCAAAACCCATAAGGACAGGAAAGCAGTCCTTCAGGATTCATATTTCCTCTACTTTCTCTCTACAGTACTGTTTAATTTGTTCAGTAAGAGAACAGCTCTACAGAAATAAGTACTATCTTCGTGCAGTAGTTAATGTTTTCTTTCAGTAAGGTTTTTCATTGGGATTAATGCTGTAGCTGCAAGAAGAGCAATATGCTTTATGTAACACCCTTGTGTATGCTTGCATGGGCACTGTGACAAACAAAGTGCTCACATGTTTAAACAATTTAGTAAAAGATCTCAGAAATAAAGATTCATATCTGAATATTTTGCCCTATCTCCATTATTTTTCAGTTGTCTTTTTTTACTTTTTCAAATATATTTCTGCCCAGAGAAATTATATAATTCCTTCAACGTTTTCTCTTATTTTGTCCTATGTCTTTTTAAACAAAATTCAATTAAACAGATGCCTTTTTAGATATTTTTTCCAAAAGATCTGAAATTTTTCTTGTTGTGTATTATGGAGAAGATTCTGCCCATTTTTCTTTGTTTGCATTGAAACCAAACTAAATTTCACTAGTCTCTCGTTTTTTTTATTTGTTGTCCTTTTATGAGCATTTTAATTTTCCGTTTTGCAAATATGCAAAATGCATTTGACAGGTTGCTTAAAACTGACATGGAATGTTTTGTGGGATGAATGTGTAGTGAGTGTCACATTATTTATCTATGAAGAGACACAAATAGTAGTGAAGACAACAGAAGTGAATAATGAAGATTTGTCACCACAGCTCTTTTTTTGTGCATGATGCTGTATAAGCATGCCATTGTTTTTGTACTTTGGGTTAGAATAAAATGAAAATTGAAAGAGTATAAATTCCTAGCAGGAAAAAACAAGGTGAAAGTCTAAAGTGAATATATGGGCAATGTAAGGAAGCCTGTGAGGTATACCGTAATTGTTAAAAGTGTTATGTGGAGACTGTGGAAGTGTGCCATAATTGATCTCTAATAATCATTGTCATTCTCCTGGTTGGATCATCAGTCGCATAGTTGTGTGAAAAGTAGTTTGTGATTTGCAAATGTGATTTTTGTCCACAGTATGTTTTATTATTGTACTGGGTTGATTGTTGAAAATGTAGCTATCAGTGAAGTTATGTTGGAAAAAAATCACAAAGTTTTGGATTTTGGGCCAAATATTGAGTGTAAACAAAATTGTGAGATGTTTCACTTTGAAATCTGTCTGAAAACTGTATTTTATGTAAATAATATATGTAGCTGTATAGGATATCTGTGGTTGTGGGATTGGAGGCTGCTGCTGAAGAAGAAAGAATATATAGCAAATTGGGGAGAAGAGTAATTTGACCATATAGATATTTTTAGTTTAGGTACAGGGAGGAAACAAGGGCAAAGCAGAAAAAAATGAACAGAACATTTTTGTGGAGACAATAAATATTAAGGTGTGGAGAAGCAGGCTGATGTAGTTTGGGCATGAATTTGTAAAATGACTGAGAAGAAATGTAAGTTGAATTATATATGAATGTATTAAGAAGGTTTGTTTTAATCTCTCGTGGAGTCCCTAACTATTGAAAGTGGATGGAATTTGCTGGAGAAGAGGAGAAACAACTCAATGTGGGTATAGACTAGTTCAAACAATCTTAGTAATCTGTCTCGTAACCACAAAGTGGAAAGTATTTTCTACATACTTTGGAAATAAATGCATTAAAATGAAAAATTAAGTGGTTTGTTTGACAAAGTATTTAATCTACCCCAAATCATGAGAGCAGTGCAAAATATCCTCAAGTATTATAAATCAGAATTCAATCAAAATTTTTAGATTGATTTTCTTTTCATTTGCCTTTTAGATGAATACGTAGCAAGCCTTCACCTTCCAACATTTGACGCACACCTGACCGAACTCACGGATGAGCAAGCAAAGTACCTGGGCTTAAATAAAAATGGGCCCTTTAAGCCAAATTATTATAGGTAAGACTGTTGAAAAATGAGGCATCTTATTGCAGTGCCATGCATTCTTTCATTTTTGTGATACTTAACGGCATGCAGCAGGTTCTCCATTGGGGTGTGAATCCTAGGAGTTGTATTAGACAATCAGTTCCACTATTTGTTTTGTGTTGACACAGGATGAATCAAGAGCAGCTTTTGAAATCCTCTTTCTCTTAGCTGGGCTATGGATGCTGTTTACATAAGACACCCTCTTATTCAATTCAAGGCAGAGCTTTTTCCCTCCTGGTGCCAACATCAATGCTTTGAGCTGGCCTCCTTTCATTTGATGTTATAATCAACTGCCTGGAAGAGGTGCTCCACATTCTGGTTGTGACCTTCTGGGGACCTGTTGGACATCACTGTTTGTAGTTTTCTTTAGGTGCATTCAATACTTCTTTGTAAAAGCAGAAGTTCATACTCTTTTTTTTTTTTTAATAATTCTATTGTAATCATTCCATACAAATCAATCAATTTTTTTACAAAAGGTAGGGTTGAGATTGAAAAACAAGTCGAAGTTCATACTCTTGAGTCATCTGGAGGAACTGTCATGTGGTCATGAGTAGGCAGGGAAAATTCTGCCATTTGTCATCCCCAAAAAACGTTGTACTCCAAAACTCATTTTGACACATATCCCTTACCAGTGTGGAAGTCTCCATACATTTGATTTCTCTCCCTCTGTTTTAGCTTTTGAAGATATACTGCAGGTTAGGTTTTGCCAAGATTTGTTTTGTTTTTATGCACAATGTTAACACTTCTTGTGTGGGCATGAAAGGATCATGTAATTGAAGTATTACAGAAAATTAGGTCCGCTGATTAATTGCTGTTAATACTTGCGAACAACTTGGTAAAAATTTCTGTGATTACTTTTTTTAACATAACCTCTGCATGCTTTAATCTGATTAAATTAACCGTGCAACACACAATGTTAAAGAGGTAGTGCCAAATGAATCCAATGCCTATTAATAGTAATAGACGGTCATGGCTACAAAGGGATTCCATCCTATCTTGTCCAGAAAAACATACTCACATCCATAATACTCTTACTGACTACCTGAACTGATTCTGCTTCTCCCACCTTCAACTGACACTACACAGAATTCTCACAGTGCTTGTACAGTTTTTGCCCCACTATCAGCTGATGAGGGACCTAAATCACACATCCCCCAGTCACGTATACACACATTCCTTTGTGCAATTGAGCGAACTATTCACCCACATGTGCTGACTTGCTCATAGACCGTGGCGGTGCACATCCACAAATGTCTCCTTTACACGGACAGATGAAGCAGCCTTTTTAATCCTTAGGTGGTACGCTTCAATAAATCAAAGTTTTCAAAACTTTGATGGCTTCTCCTTTCTTTCCACTTTCACTCAAGCTCCAGCAAATTATCAATTCCAAAGGAAGTGTGCATTTGGCAGATAACACGGGATTCGAGAAGATTGAGCCTCAATCCCATCCACTCATTCCAGTGCTGCAGTCCTTTGCCACTGACATCAGCCTATAACTCTTCATGTGCACCTGAAAGTATGCGGATGTATCCCATTCTTTTGATCTTTATTTTAAAATTAAAAAAATAAAAGGGCACGTTTAAATTATATTCAGCTTGACACAAAAAGAGAAACCTTTACTTCCATGCCAAAAGCTGGTAAGGGTACCTATAAAACTAAGCTTTTCTTAAATGAGTTGTATCCTCACGCAAAAGTATCGCCTTTTTTCACAAAGTCATTGGCTGCTTGCTTCTGTAACATCATACACATATGTGCTTTGTCTGTCTGGGGATAGCTAGTGAAGAAAAGATTAAGCGCATACGTATCATGATCAAATGAAAAGCAAATCAAGGGGAAACCATTGAATGTACTGTTTGTAACACATTAAATGTTATAATAAGTAAATTACATATTTTTTGTAAGTAATGAGTAATGTAACAAAGTTACTTTTAAAAGTAATGTTTTCTACCACAGGTCCCTTGTGAATGCTTGTTTTCATTATCTGGGTATGATGTTACTGAAAAAAAAAGTGTATCCCTTGAATGGCCAGTGTAAATAAACTGATGTGCTTAAGCAATTGGCTAAAAAAAAAATCAATGCCAGTTTTGAGGCATTCTAGGAGGAAGAGGCGAGTCCAGGTGAGCTGACCCCAAAAGTGATGTCATAGGTGGAATTGTGTCAGTCCTTCTTTCTGCAGAAAGAAAAGAAGAGAGAACGTTATTGAATGGTGCCACCTCATGTCCCAGAGGTGAATTACAATCACTAAAGTCCTTAAGATGTTCCCCAAGAGTGTAACAGTGAAACTGCACATCCCAACCAAGCCCGAAGGCTGCAGATCCAGAAACTCGTCGCACAGGGATTTGAATCCTTGTGCAAGGCCATCCACTGTAAAGGGGCTGTTGCCCATGTAATAATTTAAAAGGAGAGAAGCCTGTGGGGGCTTGTGAAACCTCTGTGTAGGCAAACAGTACAAGTAGAAGTAGCTGAACCCTGTTTCTTCCATCCTCACTGACCACCTTGTAAAGCATCTTATTCAGAGTATGTTTAAACTGCTCCATAAAACCATCAGTCTAAGGATGATACAATGAGCTTTTTAACACTAGAATTACCAGAACCTACAAAAAAACTTGTAATTCCGTCCCACCTTAAATCGATTCTTAAATCCCTTCACACCTCTCCGCCAGTGTCCTTTGTCCTCTAAAGGTGCAATTTATGATCCTTGTTAAGGTTAGCTTTGTTTTTTTTTAATTCACTTTTTATTCTCTCAGTCGCATTCAGAATCAATCCATACAACCCCATCTGACACGGCTGTTTTCACATAAAGACGCGCTATAGCCCTGCAGTGTACCACGATGCATACTAACGCCCCCACCCCTCGGGGTTCTGACACAAACCCTGGCGAAGCTGCCTTCTTCGTATCTCACCGTCACTTGATTTTCTTTTTATTCAGTTTTATTGAATGTTCCTGCCAGTCCCCGCATGTTGCTGTATACTGTTTCTTTTGTACTCCGGGACATGCAGAGGAGAGAATGGTAAAGAGCAGTAACTTCGGCGCTATATGCAATCATCAGACACTCCCCATCTGCCCGTTGTTTTGTTATACTTTTACACCAACATATGTTCCTGTGTTTGAGCATGCTCAAAAAATACACATGTAATGCCACGAAAAGTGCACGCAGACACTTCATTTCGCAAACAAAAACACGTGCACTTTTATTCAAGACTACCTGTATAACCGAAGAAAAAAGAAAGCAAGTTACAGTAGGCGATTGATACGACAGCTTGCATCGTGCAATGCTAAGAAGTGCTGATTTTCATTCCGTGCTACATAAAATCATCACATTCAAATATTAACAGTTCCTACGCACCCAAGGACCGTCCTTCCTACATTTACGACATATGTACTTGTTGCAGTGTACACACCTCTCTGTGCTATGGTTCCTATTACACTGAATGAGCACCTGACACTGTACTTTCTAGAATATAAAAAACGTTTCTGTTTTTATTATTTCCACTCTAAAACTCCACTTCACTCCCAGATACTCAATCAAGGCATGAGCTGGGAGAAGTTCGTGCACGTTCTAAATTGGTGGGGGGATGGAATAGCCAGCTGCTTCTAGCTTCTCTTTATCACAGCACATTTAGAGGACAAAGGACACTGGCGGAGTGGTGTGAAGGGATTTAAGAAGCGATTTAAGGTGGGACGGAATTACGAGTTTTTTCGTAGGCTCTGGTAATTCTAGTGTTAAATGCCTAATGCAGTGTAATTTGGCCACTTTCTTGGACATTTCCGTGGTAAACAGCATCCCCTGTTCCATTAAGACTTCTCTGGGGAGGCTGACTCACACAAAGACCCCAACAAGTTTCCCTTGCAATGTTTTTAGAATTCTCCACTCTCCATGGGATAGCTTCGGGATATCAGGTACCATAATCAACAATGACTAATATATATTAATGGCCTCTGGCTGAGGGTTCAAGGGGCCCAACAATTGACATTCTGGACATGTAACAGAAAAGCAACAGACCTACTCATTGTTTCCTGGCTGATATAAATGGAGCTTAATCCTCTCTAAGGTTTTCTCAGTATCTAAGTCAGCGGCTGTGTATTAACTCACAGACTTGTCGCTGGAAAGCAACAGAAACCTTACTTCACCCTCATACTCTGCTATGGAACGATGGAAATGTTGCTGGTGGAATTAATAAGTGCAGAGACCTTGTGCCCATTAAATACAACCACCTCATCCCACGGTAGATACAGAGGATTCTCAAAACAACAGTTCCTCTCTCCCTTCACCCAACTGTTGTCCATTAGCTCGCCAAAGCAGGGGCAGTTGTGGATGGTATGTCACAATTCCCCACACTTGTATCAGTGGGGAGGTGCCATGTGCTTCTCCTTTAGGCACCCCATGGTTTCCATATTGCACTGTATGGACTCAGGAGTGGCAACACGTCCCTGCCAAGACTTATGGCGATCAGCCTGCCATTCTGTATACTCGACTTGCAAAGCAACATGGTGGCGCTCGGGGGCTATTACCAGGGCATCCATGCTCTTATATTCCTGTCTGTGGAACAGCTGGGTGAGATGAATGGGGAGGGCCTGTACCAGAAAGTCACACGCAGCCGGCTCTGTGATCTGTTTGGCAGAGCTGACTCCTGACTTTAGCCTGCGAGTGTGATGGCTACTGAGGGTCAAATAACCACTCATGCAAGTCCTTTCCTGCTGGTCCAAAGTAATCCCGTATCTTTGCAGCACCTCAACGTTTTTGTTGGCCAGCCTGCCCGTCGACATGATAATAAGCACCCTGAGCTAGTCCCTGCAAAAACGGTGCCAGGATATGCACCCACTCTGTGCGATCCTAATATTGCTCTCTTTTCAAAAATCAAAAGATAGCTTTCTATATTGTTATCTGAGTGGAGGGGTAACAACACCTAGGATGGACCCATTTGAAGATCCTTCTGGAGATTGATACTGGCTTTTTCACATACTTTCTTCTCAACAAGCTGGATCTGCTATTTCACTCCCTGGAATTTTAAGGACTGGGTCTTCACTGCCATCACCTGGATGATGCCTCCGACATCTTGCTGCTTTGTTATTGTGAAAGCTCCACAAGAATCCTGCTGATTTGCACCACTGTAATAAGACAAAAGCACAAAGCAAGTGTTTTGGGACACCTTGATGGCCAACCCCATATATTAACAGAAGCAAAAGACATTAAAAAATAAATTCATGTTAAATGCTAAAAGTTCAGATCTTTCTTAGGCTCTCTAATCGGGCTGTCCAAGATGGCATTGATTCAGGTTTTGAAGCATACTTGGAGGAAGAGGTGGGTCCAGGTGGGCTAACCCTGGAAGTGGTGTTATAGGTGGAATTGTGTATGTCTTCCTTTTGCACAGAGGGGAGTGAAGAGAGAACGTTATTGCATGATGCCACCTCATATCCAAGAGAATTGCAATAACCAAAGCCTTAAGCTGTTTCCCAAACACAAGCAATTATCATCCATCCATCCATTTTCTAACCCGCTGAATCCGAATACAGGGTCACGGGAGTCTGCTGGAGCCAATCCCAGCCAACACAGGGCACAAGGCAGGAACCAATCCTGGGCAGGGTGCCAACCCACCGCAGGACACACACAAACACACCCACACACCAAGCACACACTAGGGCCAATTTAGAATCGCCAATCCACCTAACCTGCATGTCTTTGGATTGTGGGAGGAAACCGGAGCGCCCGGAGAAAACCCACACAGACACGGGGAGAACATGCAAACTCCACGCAGGGAGGACCCGGAAAGCGAACCCGGGTCTCCTAACTGCGAGGCAGCAGCGCTACCACTGCGCCACTGTGCCGTTCCACACAATATCTGAAGAAGATATTTAGGAAAAATTGTATATTTTTTTTACCTCATGAAATTTTTCTATAAAATTTCATTATAGACAACATTTCTTGTAAATATTCTGTCTGAGCGGGTTGGAAAATGGATGGATATTGTGTATTACAGATTGTTACAAAATTTTACACTAAGGCAAAATTAATTATACTTACTGTATTGTCATATATGTTTCTATTTTATTTTTATTATTATTTTACTTTAGGCTTCTTGCAAAAATATTTTTGACATAAAAAATGAAGACAAGAAACAGAATGAGGTCAAGGTCCCTTGCCATTTAATATAGACTGTTTCTACTAATGTTTATGCACTACTGTTCTAGGTCCTGTTATTGTAATGGGCTTAACGTCTAGTGTGTGTGTGTGTATATATATATATATATATATATATATATATATATATATATATATATATATATATATATATATATACAGTGATGTGAAAAACTATTTGCCCCCTTCCTGATTTCTTATTCTTTTGCATGTTTGTCACACAAAATGTTTCTGATCATCAAACACTCAAGTGTTTGCGATAACTTGCAATGAGTCTTTTACAGCGCTCTGGAGGAATTTTGGCCCACTCATCTTTGCAGAATTGTTGTAATTCAGCTTTATTTGAGGGTTTTCTAGCATGAGCCGCCTTTTTAAGGTCATGCCATAGCATCTGGATTCAGGTCAGGACTTTGACTAGGCCACTCCAAAGTCTTCATTTTGTTTTTCTTCAGCCATTCAGAGGTAAATTTGCTGGTGTGTTTTGGGTCATTGTCCTGTTGCAGCACCCAAGATCGCTTCAGCTTGAGTTGACGAACAGATGGCTGGACATTCTCCTTTAGGAATTTTTGGTAGACAGTAGAATTCATGGTTCCATCTATCACAGCAACCCTTCCAGGTCCTGAAGCAGCAAAGCAACCCCAGACCATCACACTACCACCACCATATTTTACTGTTGGTATGATGTTCTTTTTCTGAAATGCTGTGTTCCTTTTACGCCAGATGTAACAGGACATTTGCCTTCCAAAAAGTTCAACTTTTGTCTCATCAGTCCACAAGGTATTATCCCAAAAGTCTTGGCAATCATTGAGATGTTTCTTAGCAAAATTGAGACGAGCCCTAATGTTCTTTTTGCTTAACAGTGGTTTGCGTCTTGGAAATCTGCCATGCAGGCCGTTTTTGCCCAGTCTCTTTCTTATGGTGGAGTCGTGAACACTGACCTTAATTGAGGCAAGTGAGGCCTGCAGTTCTTTAGACGTTGTCCTGGGGTCTTTTGTGACCTCTCGGATGAGTCATCTCTGCGCTCTTGGGGTAATTTTGGTCGGCCGGCCACTCCTGGGAAGGTTCACCACTGTTCCATGTTTTTGCCATTTGTGGATAATGGCTCTCACTGTGGTTCGCTGGAGTCCCAAAGCTTTAAAAATGGCT